>NC_138775.1:151972371-152092371 GCF_965119305.1 Pelophylax lessonae
GTGTCACTCCAACCAAAGATATTCACCTGGTATATACGTAATTCAAAACACTTAAAATAGATAATTCATATAAAATTATAAATATAAGTGATAAAGTGCCTGTGCTAAACAGTGCTACATAAATACATGAATCGGATAAATAAATATATCAAACAAATAATTTATGTGCAATTGTGCAATATGTGTATATCACGCGGCAAAAGATAGAAATTAAATAATATACAATATATACCTAATAAAGTGCAAATATGTGTGACACTAGTAGTCAAATTTATAAATCAATAGTGACAAAAAAGTGAATCACTCAGATGTGATATTTTAAAGTGCAAAAAATGTGCTCCTATGAACAATAGTCCATATAGTGATTGTAACGGTGGACAAGAAGTATCTTGTAGGTGAACAATAATCATCCAGTGTACTCAATATGTGATCCAGTGAGCAGATGGCGGATAATATATATGCGCTCACCAGAAAGAAGTGGGTCTCACAGACCCTGCAGGCATTAGATAATAGGAAAACCACTCTTAATCCTCCTTCATCAATCACTTTTCATGGGTAATACAGTATAGACTTCACAAGGCTTCCAGAGGATAGTGAACACCACTTAGCTCTCAGCAAATATTACTCCAGAAACCGATCTCTAAACAGCAGTCTCAGTGGAGGAGTGCAGGAGACAGGAAGCCAGGGATAGTGTAACACAGTTTTAATGAATTAAAAGCAGAATAATAGTAAAATGGCTGCTTACATTATAAGGTGCTTTCCTAGCACCAAAAAGAAGGCTCTTGGTAACTCTGAAATGCTGCTGGTCCTGTCTTCCGGCAGGTAAAACTTCAGGGCTGTACAGGAGTAGATGGCGGTGATGGCGTGCGTTCCACAGTGCACTCCACCGCCAGGAAGTGACATTTACGGGTCAATAATTCAGGCTTAGACCACAATGCATTTCGCAGTATGAGCGTCTTCATGAAGTCGCACTTTATCACTTATATTTATAATTTTACAGGCACTTTATCACTTATATTTATAATTTTATATACAGGCACTTTAGCACTTATATTTATAATTTTATATGAATTATCTATTTTAAGTGTTTTTTGAATTACGTATATACCAGCTATTATATTATTTATATCAGCGCCCTTACACTTGTCACTCATACACTATTTTATCAGTTTTATACTTTTAAAAACTCTGGGCAGCAGATATAATATCTTTAAGCCTACCTACCTCATTTAGGACTGAGCACCTTCACATTGGTTTTTATTCTATGATATTCACCTACAGTTGCCTATTTAAATTTGAAAGTGGTTTAAATATACCTATGGAGGTGTACAGAGCCGCGCTCATCTAAAGTGCACTAAGTGTAGTGTTTTAATATAGTGAACCATTAACGAGTAATAGTGTATATACATATTAATAACAATTAATATGAATATAAATAAATATAAAGTGCATTAACAGTGTTGAATATAAAGTGCAATAACAATAAGTGAAATAATCACATATAAGGTCCCATACACAGTGAAATAAATATAAAGTGCAACAGCAATAAGTGAAAAAAATCGCATATAGAGTCCCATGCACCAACAGACTTCAATACAGTCTCCAAAGGATTCTTCCACACACAACCAGATCTTCAATCCCTTCACCACATGGACACACAATGTGTGAAAAGGCTTACCAGATATCACCGACCACTTAGTTATAGGGGGTCAGTGTAAGCAGAATGATATTCATCAGAAGCCAATATTCCAGAGTAGATTAGAGCCCTCCTGGAGGATCCACCTTGCAATCGCCAGTATAATATATAACTTCAGAATCCTTAGCCAGCCCCAAGTTCCTCAGCAGTGTAAAGTAAAGGAATGGCCAATATAGTGAAGTACGTACAGGCAATATTTATTGAAATAAGGTTAATACACTTACATTTAGCAGGAAAAAAAACAGGCATTGAATCAAACAAATACTGGGGATATCGGGTGGCGCTTCCACATCTCAATGCGTCTCATCCAGTCCCAGAAATAACATGGCAGTGTGATTGCACTCCTAGGTCCCGACCGGTTTCGATAGCACACAGGCCGTCGTTGTCAAGGGTCACTATGACCCTTGACAACGACGGCCTGTGTGCTATCGAAACCTGTCGGGATCTAGGAGTGCAATCTATGACCCTTGACCACGACGGCCTGTGTGCTATCGAAACCGGTCGGGACCTAGGAGTGCAATCACATATTCATATATATAGTGACTATAACCAACATCATACATATTTCTTCATATTCATGTTGTGCTCCATCATGTACAAAGAAAAGTGCAAGCGCTCACCAAACTTCCCAGGTCCAAAGGACCACAAAGCCTTTATCTGATATGGGGTCATACCTGCCATTTGAAGATCCTTCTCACAATAGCAACATCCATTCCTTTGCTCAATATCCTCTCCAAAGGCCAGTATCATGTGTAAAAAAATCACGAAATAGAGTAATAGTGCAACCCTGTTTATTGAAACAATCTCCAAACAAAAATGCTAATAATTGGAGGCTTACATGAATGGTGCCTGGACTGGCACCAGCTTAGATGGTGTACTAATGCATCCCACATGCAAACACACTGTGTGCGTCTCCCTATTTGCTCTGATCAGCCGGCCGGCCAGCATGTGTTCCATGAAGCCCCAGATGTGACGTCAGTGGTTATCAGGACGTGCAGATAGCAGTCAGACCTCAATGCATTTTGCCGTCATATGGCACCATCAGGAAATCCAGTCACCATCTTGCATGTGCCTGCTCTCTACAAGATGTAGTGATCCCTCAGTGATCTCTCATCTAATCTTTATCATCTAAAGCTTATCTCCAGAAAACTAAAAAATCCTCCCTTGGCAGAATTAGGTGCTCATTTGTCTAGGGGACTTGAAAAGCAATATCTACTTATCCTCTGCTTCCCTGGCAAATGGCACTCCCCACCGCTTCAGCAGTGGACTGTCTCTTGGCATCCTCACATCCAGTGTAGAGCTAGGGGCTCTGCATCATTATTGATGATGTCAGAAGATCTTAGACTGCTGTGGATCTTAGACACAGGGGAGAAGAGGCTGTGGGGACTGATCTAATGAGGAGGAGCCTGCAGTAAAATTCCTTTACCCATTTTGATAGGCGTAAATGAGCAGATAACCCTAACAGTTTTGCTGCAGGGAGAAGATTTAATTTTCTGAAGTTAAATTTTAAACTATTTCATTTGGTTTTTTGAAAAACTGGTTTAAAGGAAAAGTGGTGTAAAAATAAAAACAAAATGTGTTTTTTGTTTTGAATAGAGTGGAGCAGGGTTAGATTACCTGCCAAGTTTTTATTGGTGTCTGTTTCTAATTAGGGAGATTTACCCTTTCTATTTGTCATTTTACCATTTGTTTATTTATTTATTTTTTTACCATTATCAGTGAAAAATAAAATCCCACATTGTGAGTTGTCACCAGAACAGGAACACAGGGGAAACCTTCCAGTAGGGAAACTAGTTTTGGTGACCTGGGTGATAACCAGGGAATGCCTCAGTGTGGAGGGATTTCCTCTTAGATCCTTTTATGGCTATAGGACAGGACTTGAAGAGCCATTTCCCCAATGGGAAATCACAGATGAGAAAAAAAACTGACGGGTTGATAACCCTTCCGTTGCTCTATCCAAAATGGAAAAAATGTTTAAATTCCACATTATTACTTTGATATTTACATAACTGGCGATAACAATCATATGTGATTTGTCTATATACTTTGCACTAAAGATGTCCCATTTTATCACCTGAGAAAGTTGGGGGGTTGGAGAATGCAACACCTCCTTGCTAATGCAACAGCACAGTAAACAGCCTCAACATTCAGCACTTTCAATAGGTTTCATTGCTAATAGTCAGTCACTTCCTGTCATCTGCTTGTGTTGGTCCACTGTGTTTTATCAAGTCCAAAGTCAGCGCAGCCCTCTACTAGGAAATTCTAGAGCACTTCATGTTTCCCTCTGCTAACCAGCTGTATAGAGATTCATTTTCCAACAGCACTTGGCATCTGCCCACACTGCCAAAAGTACCAATATCTGGTTTAATGATCATGGTATTACTGTGCTTGATTGGCCATCACCTGACCTAAACCCCATAGAGAATCTGTGGGGTATTGTAAAGAGGAAGATAAGAGACTCCAGACCCAACAATGCAGATGAGCTGAAGGCCGATATCAATGCAACCTGGGCTTCCATAACACCTCAGCAGTGTCACAGGCTGATTGCCTCCATGCCACGCCACATTGATGCAGTAATTCATGCAAAAGGAGCCCGACCAAGTTTTGAGTGCATACTATACTGTACATGGACATACTTTTCAGTGTGTATATATATATATATATATATATATATATATACCTATATATCTGAAAGTAAAAACGTTTTCTGATAAAGTCCAAAATTACCATTTATATGTGTCTCTTCCCCAAGCAAATTCAGGTACCTCTTTGGATAATATAAATTATTGAAGAGGTAGCTGGTATTGCAAGGTATTGCAAAGGTACTATTGCAAAGCATTGGTAAGTCCTAGTATCAGCAAAGAATACATATTTTGGTAGTATTTGCAGTAATCAATTGTCAATCAGAAATTCATCTTGTCCTATAAACTTAAGACTGATTGTGTATTATTAATTATTTTGCACTGCCCTTTAAAAGTAGAACTCCGTTTGTCAATTCAAAGCAAACCTGTGCTTTGAATTGACTAAAGATGTGCATCAACTTTAGAAGAGGCTTTCTTCTGAGACAAGAGCCATGCAGACCAATTTGATTCAGTGTGTGGTGTATGGTCCGAGCACTGACAGGCTGACCCCCCACCCCTTCAACCTCTGCAGCAATGCTGGCAGCACTCATACGTCTATTTCCCAAAGGCAACCTCTGGGTATGACACTGAGCACATGCACTCAACTCCTTTGGTCGACCATGGTGAGGCCTGTTTTGAGTGGAACCTGTCCTTTTAAACTGCTATATGGTCTTGGCCACTATGCTGCAGCTCAGTTTCAGTGTCTTGGCAATCTTCTTATAGCCTAGGCCATCCTTATGTAAAGCAACTTTTTTTTTCAGATCCTCAGAGTTCTTTGCCATGAGGTGCCATGTTGCCTTCCAGAGTGAGAGCGATAACACCAAATTTAACACACCTGCTCTCTATTCACACTTGAGACCTTGTAACACTAATGAGTCACATGACACCAGGGAGGGAAAATGGCTAATTGGGCCCAATTTGGACATTTTCACTTAGGGGTGTACTCACTTTTTTTGCCAGCGGCTTAGACATTTATGGCTGTGTGTTGAGTTATTTTGAGGGGAGAGCATATTTACACTGTTATACAAGCTATACACTCAAACTTTACATTTTAGCAAAGTGTCACATGAAACAATAGAATAAAATATTTACAAAAATGTGATGAGTGTACTCACTTTTGTGAGATACTGTGTGTGTGTATATCTATACAGTAATATATATATATATATATATATATATATATATATATATATATATATATATATATATATATATATATTATATGTTGTATCTTGGGCACCTTAAACTAAAATTGTCCTGTTTTTGTACTTGTATCTTTACTTAGAATGTGGTGTCCTTTATTTTATTTATACTTATAACTATTAAGACTAGCTTAAAAAAGCTTTTCAACTGAAACAAATCAGATTGAGATACTGCTGCTGTATAGAACAAATGCTAATTGTAAAAGTAAAAAATCAATTCCAAGGCCAAATAAGTGCTTCTGTAACACCACATTCAGCTTTAAGGCATCCCTCATGGAGGTCATTAAAATAATTTGTGTTTTGTCCATATTGCCCTGCAGGCCAAATCAAAAGAATGCTCTCCCAACCTGTGCAGTATTTTGAAAAGTTTTTTGAAAAGTTTTTTTTTTTTTTTTTGGTATTGGCATATGGCATATTAGCCCTAAGCCTGGGCAGATTACTTCACTTTTTACTAGTGGGCTTTAAAATTTACTGACTGATGTAAAGAAGTCTTTAGGGCAGCATTTCTGTTGACATCATAACAATGGGTAATTTTGTAAGTGAATAGGTCCCAAAAAAATGTTCTATGGGTTTTTATGGTTTGTGGTTTCAGAGTGATCCAAACTGCTAACAAGCTGCTAAGTAGAGAATTTAGGGACACAGAGACCAAAGGGGGGAGCTGGCAGAGGTCAACTTTGACACATGTGCCTCTTTACACATTAGGAAGTATCAGCATGTATATACTGTATGTGGCACACAATATATGCTACCTTCCTTCTTTGAAAAACACAGTGACTGCACTTTACTTTTTTCTCTCTCTCATTGAAAGAACATCAGTTTCATCTTGAAAAACAAGGCAATCTTCACATAGTTTATCTCATTTAATTTCTATAGCCACTCAGGAAAGGAACCTGCTGAACTGGCCAATTTTTGATCTATGTATGGCTGGCCTATTGCTCTGTATGAGATATACTTGAGCCATTACAGCAAGAACAAAAATGAGCCATTACAGAACAAAAAGCAAGTAGGCATGTAAAAATGACATAAAACTAATTTTTTTGTTGATTTCATAGTAATAATTCAAAATAATTGTGACTGACATTTTAGGTTTTCATGTACAGATGACGTCATTTGTTTGAAAATTCACACCACGATTTATTGCACCACACATAAATGCATGGAAAAAATGCAAGAACTGTAATCCCAAGAAAACTTGCAGTTTTCCAAGAAAGGCAGCAGCCATGTTTTGTCATGCTTCATAGTGAGCATGGCTTTTTATCATGATGCTCGATATTGTACTTATGAGACAGCAGTAGAAACATCATGGTTCCAATACTAATAGACTTGACAGCTCCACTAAAATGATGATGGGTAAAATATGAATATAGCCTAGTATCACATTTATGAAAGAAGATGTAAACCCTAATTAAACATGTATTTTGCAAGAGTCTTGGTTACAGAGGGTACATTTGAGCACATTTGCATGCCTGCATTTGTCTACATTTGTGGTCCAATGATTGTGGTCCATTCATTAGACCTTAAGATTCTAGTTAGCTATAATGTAGGTCTTGGACATATGGAGATGACATATGCAAATGAGGATTTTAGGCTAAAACCCATAATATTTGTGTGTCAAATGTATGGAAAATGTGAATTTAGTAAACAAAACATTATAAACTGCTGCCAGATTTCCACAAGGTATAATTAACAAATCACTGAAAAAGTAATGATTTTCCATTTGCAAACATCGGTACAAGTAAATGTAACTTTGAACATAATAAAAATGGTGAATATTATATTACTGAGGCTGGAATTTGTCATTGGAAAAATGTAAATGATAGTTAAATGGCAGTGAACATGTGTGTACATCCGACCTGTGAATGTGTTCTAAACATAGTAAATTTGCAATTTGCATTCAACTGCAAAAAAAATAGTGATTGGTTAGTGACTTGATTAGTCAGAATTCTTCAGAAATATGCTCCTAAACTGTTACAATTCTTAGTTTGTGTTCATTGCTTACTATCTGCATGTATACAGTATACATTCTCAGTCTATTTGGGTAGGTTTCCTGTTAAAGTCTAAATTCTGACAGATGGTCTTTAACTTTTAACTTTGTTTTAGAATGTAAACTCAACTTAGCTCTTTTGGGGAAAGGTCAGATAAGAATATTTCTGTACACTTCCTAAACTGCAAAATATGAAGTTAAAGCTGAACTGCAAGCAGATATGAAAGACACGAATGAATGCAGATCTGTATTCAGTAATGCATAATGTATACTTACCAACTGGGTGATTTATGAGGTGTCAATATGTTATATTTATTACAATCACAATCAAGGAGAGGCCACCATCTATCTGAAACCTGTCGTATATTCTGTGATAGTCATTTTATGTATATTCTAGTATATTTTATACCAATAGTTGGATGGTAGATGCATATATAGGGGAATAATATGTCTGTGAATGAGACACCTATTCTTTTTCTCTCTCTTTTTTTATATGTGGCCTCTATGAAAGCCTTTTTAAGGAGTAATCGTAATGGGATTTTCTCAAGGGGTGGTGTGCCCTGTGGTTTCCAAACTTTAAAGACATCTTGTGACAACAGATATTATACACCTGTGAACGCATTAAGACCACCTATAATTTTGGGTCGGTAAGAGGCTGTGTGTGTGTAGAGGTGGTGGAACTCACTGGTTTAATTATTTTAATTACATTTTAAACATTACATGTATCAGGTGTAAACATTGTGAATATTGCAATGGGTTTATTTATTTCTAGTATATTTAAACACTGCTCACCGTGTATTTACGTCAGTACTTTGACATTAAATAGATAGAAGATAGCTGCCATAACCCTGGTATTTTTTTAAACAGCGGGTGGTCCACTTTGACATAAGGGTGGTCCCAGCGGCAGATTTGCCGTAGGATCACCTTTATGGGCGATGGAAGAGGTGCTGCTTCCTGGTCGTTTTCCCCGCTTACCGGAGCCATCAGTAGTGGAGAAAATGATCCAGTCCGCTCTCCGCAAGATTGCCCACACTCGACTCAATGGCCTTGGAGGACTGGAGCAAAGTCATACGTCGCTTGCTAGCATCAGCTAGGCTCATCATGAAAAAAAATTACTTTTTTTTTTCTTTTTTAGTGTAGATGTGAGATCTGAGGTCTTTTTGACCCCAGATCTCACATTAAAGAGGTCCGGTCATGGTTATTTCTATTACAAGGGATGTTAACATTCCTTGTAATAGGAATAAAAGTGATCAAAAAATGTTTTATTAAAAGGACAGTGTAAAAATAAAAAAAATAAAAAAAAAATAAAAGATAAAATAAATAGGAAAAAAAATGCATACGCAAGTCGCGCCCACAATGTAAACGGTGTTCAAACCACACATGTGAGATATCACAGTGATCCTTAGGGAGAGAGCAATAATTTGAGCCCTAGATCTTCTCTGTAACTCTAAACTGGTAACCTGTAGAAAATTTTAAATTGTCACCTATAGGAATTTTTAAGTACCAATGTTTGTCGCCATTCCACGAGCATGCGGAATTTTGAAGCATGACATGTAGGCTATCTGTTTATTCGGCGTAACATTATCTTTCACATTATAGAAAAAACTTTACTGTTTTCTTATTTTTAATTCAACAAAGTGTTTTTTTTCCCCCAAAAAATGCATTTGTAAGACCCTCTGCGTAAATACGTTGTGATAAAAAATATTGCAACAATCTCCATCTTATAGATAAAAGTGGTTGAAAAAGGAAGGCTTCCAAACACTCGCCCAGCGCTTAGTGTTATGAGGGATAAACTATTCAGTTGAATGCTAAAATACTACATAAAATCTCATAAAATTTCTCGATAGCAGCTACTGTAGGAATAAAACAATATGTAAAAAATGCAATAAATACTAAAACTGGAGAATATTCAGTATGAACTACACACAGCAGCGCTGAATATGTGTTACCATATTGCAAATCATAAAGTCCTTTTAAACAAGGTAAAAACAATCAAAAGAGTCTTTGTTTAAAAAACACAAATTTCCAATAAAATGTTGGTACTCCCAGTGTTCAATGTTCTGATCCAGTGCGCACCTTCACCACACCAAAAAGTGTTCCCCTTTGGAATGGGCACTCACTAGAGTTAAAATGATCATACGCCTGTAAACATAGGTTGCTTGCACCCTTGAAACTCAGGACCACCTCTGCTAACACCGGATGACCAATGTACTCGAGTATCCCCCAGGGATCAGACCGTACCATAAAGAAATTGGAATAGGAGGCACAATAGTGTAATACTGTCTTACAGTTTTTTATTTAAACACCACACACCAAAGCAAACCCCCAAATTCAATCTGCTTACATCAGATAAAACAGTTCCAAGCTTTAAAATGATAATCAAGTCGTTATGGCCAGCTCACCGCTGCTGAATAGTTCTCTTTCAGCTTAATCTGATTATGAGATCCGGACTCCAGCCATGACATCTACGATCATCAAGGAGACAGTGTGCCTGTGTCCTGACGCATTTCGTCGCCTGGGACTTCAACAGAGGACTCAGGCACACTGCACTGTACTCCTTTATATATTAAACCAAATTAGGACTCTTCCCGCCAGAATTTAACTGCCCCTCCCCTTAGGAGGGGTCTCGCAGTGCTCTCACTTCCGCTATTGAGACTACTTACGGTATCGTAATACCGGAAGTTGGTGGTACCAGTAATCCGATTTTTTATTCACAGCTCAAAGGTTACCAAAAATGGTCAATCTGGCTTTTTATTGTGTCATTACTTTGCAAAGTAATCCCCCAGAAAGATGCTACGCACTATACATTAAACCTCATGTAACTGCGACCTCCGCTATTGAGTCTACTTCCAGTGTCGTCACACCGGATGTAGATGCTGAATCTAAACATCCGCAGCCTCCGCTGTTAGATCTACTTCCGGTGTCATCACACCGGATGTCGATACTGAATATAGACCAACAGACAGCGGAATCACTTCCGCTCCGTAATTCACGCCCACTTCCGGAGTGCTCACCCCGGATGTTGATGCGCAGTCATATCCAGCGCTATCCAATAGTATTTCCATTGTTGCTACAATGTTTTTTATTACCTGGATATAAAATTGAAACGGAAGTGCCTATGTATTCAATATCTCAGGACCACCCTCAGATTAGCGCTCGAGATTAGAGTCCTAATTCGGCTTTATACATATTCCATAAATATACTGAAAGTTTAATGGAATACATCTCATCAAGACACATATCATTCTTGCAATCAAAGAATTAGTTACTATGCCCATCAATCATATTGGGCAGATAGTTTGATACAGGATAAATATAAATAAGGTGTCATATCATCCTAGATAGGGCAAATAGTTTGATACAAGATCATCATAAATAAGATGTTTAAAATTGCATAAGTATAAATAATTTAAAAAGAAAAGTACCATTAAAATGAATAACTCATAAATTATGAGATAAAACATAAGATAAAACATGAGATACAGAAGACACTTAGATGACTCAACTCATCATATTTAAAAGTCTAAAATTCACGGATAAAATGGAGAAATTAAAAGACACATGGGTACTGTAAAATACTATTTTCCCGGAACACGCTCCTAATAATTACTTAAAAAGCAGTTTAGATCCAAGTCTATGTTTAACCAGTTAGGTGTCAAGGCATTAGTCCGGTATATCCACTTGGTCTCCTTTTTAGATAACTCTCTGACCCTATTTGCTCCTCGCCAGGAATGGCGCATTTTCTCTATTCCCCAAAACTTCAAACCTGACGGGTCTCTCATATGTTTCTCCCTGAAATGTAAGGGGACACTGTGCTCTCTAAAGCCTGTGGTAATTTTGTAGATATGTTCCGCAATGCGTACACCCAACTTTCTTTTTGTGCGGCCAATGTATATCATGCCACACGGACACTCCATACCGTATACTACATGTGTGGACATGCACGTTATAACTTCTTTAATTTCAAAAGATCTGCCGTTCGCACTGGATGTGAAAGTAGTGAGTCCTCTGAAATGAGTGTTCACTTGACGGCATGCATAGAACCCTGGAGCGTTCCAAAACATCTTTGGTGCCTTAGGTAAATCCAAAACTTTTTTAACAATTCGGTCTCCAATACTCGGTGCTTTCCGGTAAATAAATATAGGGTTTGAGGGTAAAACTGGTCCTAAAACTTTGTCCATTTTTAAAATCTCCCAATGTTCTTTAAAAATCCTTTCGAACTCTCGATATTGCACATTGTAATCCGTGATGAAACCCCATTGATGTCTTTCATTAATTGTTTTTTCTTTTGTAGCTAGACACTCCTTATGGGGAATATCAAACAGCCGTGAAACCATCAATTATTTGGATGTAAATGTGTCTATAACTGACGGAAAGATTTGTACAAAGGCATACTTTAAACCTACCGATCGTAGCGGGTATTTACCCATACAAAGTGGACATCCCCCGACATGGTTGAGGAACATACCGAAAGATCAGATGTTGAGAATCCGTAGAAACTGTACTCATGATAAGGATTTTCTGACTCAATCAACCATGATTAAAGATAAATTTGTAGAGAAAGGATATAGAGCCGACCATATTGACCAAACAATTCAGGAGGTGTTTGATATTCCCCATAAGGAGTGTCTAGCTACAAAAGAAAAAACAATTAATGAAAGACATCAATGGGGTTTCAACTCTGCTGAGTGCCCATTCCTAAGGGGAACACTTTTTGGTGTGGTGAAGGTTCACACTGGATCAGAACAATGAACACTGGGAGTACCAACATTTTATTGGAAATTCGTGTTTTTTAAACAAAGACTCTTTTGATTGTTTTTACCTTGTTTATGAGGACTTTATGATTTGCAATATGGTAACACATATTGAGCTCTGCTGTGTGTAGTTCATACTGAATCTCCATTTTATTCTCTAGGGTCTCTGCTAAAAAAAATATATAATGTTTAGGGGTTCTAAGAAATTTTTTAGTAAAAAAACCCTGATTTTAATTTATAAACAACTAGTGTCAAAAATTAGGCCCGGTCCTTATGACAGAGCAACAATATTGTGATATCATAAACAATTAATACGCAGGGGGGGGGGGTTCTATCATAAAAATTATACTATTGTTTTAATGAAAAAATTAATGTTATAATTTTAAATACAATAACATGTTAAAGGTTACTGAAAAACGAAGTACCTGCGCTGCTTAAACCGAAACCATAAACATCAGTTATGCTAATAAATAAATATCATCATAAAGTGCTTGTGCAAATAAATAACTGTGCAACTGTGCATATAAATGTAGTGTTACACTAAATATAAATAACAGCATAAGTATTATAAAATTAAACTCATATGTGTAACATATCATATATCAAAAATAATTATAAATATAAGTTCAGAGTTCATAACAGTTAATATCTTCCAAACTGAATAAAGTGCAAGTCTCTTGTGCTCCTATAAGTGCTCCGTGCTCAAAATATATGAATAAAGTGCCGGTGCTCAGTCCTAGTGAGTTGGTGCTCCCCTCTCGGTCCCACACTCACCAGAAGCTGAGAGAAATATCGCCTTAAAACTGGTTATATAAGGTGACCGCCTCTATGGATCGCCAACAGATATAAGCTGTAGATCTCCTGTGCCTCTATATCCAGGTAATTATCCAGGTAATGCTCCCCAGTATCATAAAAAGAAAAGGGCCATCATCGTGCAGTATATTCTAAAAGTTTATTATCCACGCAATAAAAAGATACACTTACAATACATGAAGAGTCAATCCGCCTTTAGCAAACCCACGGGACGCCAAACGAATGGCCGTGCGTTCCACCCGTGTAACCGGAAGCCGGAAGAGGTTGCAGCCGGAAATGACGTACTACGTGTTCGGACGGCTTGACGCGTTTCGCTCCGCCAATCAGAGCGTTCTCAAAAGCGAGGGCGTCACGAACACGTACTACTATATATACCATTCACAATTTAAAATTATCATAAACACCTGCGTCAGACCGGAAATGACGGAGACCGGAAATGGAACGCCGCCATCTTGGGCCACCCCATTTTGCCGACTATCATACTCCATCTTAGTCCACCCGGAACCAAAGCCATATATAGTGGACTTACAACATTATTCAAAAATTATGCAAAAAATATATATGTGGCTATGCCAACGCGGCCACACATACCGTGTGTATAATATGTAATTATGTGATAATGTACTGAACGATTAACTAATTTGGCCGTATATATAATCAAATTCGTCCAGTTCCGGTTCTCCTTCCTGATTGTCCCTATACATGTACAATAAATACAACAATAAATACAACACACCTACAATATATCAACAACTCATAATAATAATGTTATATTGCACCATAATATCCTAGCAGCCTATCATATAATTATTATCACCCACATGTCCATATAGGACTCTAATTTGGATACTAACGGAAACTTTATTTAATACTCAGCCACATATATAGCTGGCACACAGATCAATTAATAATTATCCTATGTAAACTACACTTGAAGATCATAAAGTGATGTGTGTCAAGTTCGGGATCTACAAACTTCAAATATGTAAAAATATAAAAATATGTAAATAAGTATATAAAAATTAAAAATCATTTATAAAACAATTAATTTCTAAATCTACATTAAGGCCTGCGGGGACCATACTCTTGAGTTGCTGAATCCACCAAGTTTCATTTTGAGAAACAGCTCTCCTCATGTGTGTTCCTCTCCAATGTGCATTAATTTTGTCTATACCACAAAAAATTAATTTAGAGGGATCTTTGTTGTGAAAAAGTCTAAAGTGGTTCGATAAATTGTGTTTGCGGAACCCCTTTTTTATGTTACAAATGTGTTCCCTCAGACGTATTCTAAGCTCCCTTGTGGTGCGGCCCACGTACTGAAGGCCGCATTCACATTGTAACAAGTATGTCACGTGAGTGCTGCTGCAAGAAATGAATTCTTTTATTTCATATTCTTTTTTTGTGGTCCAGGATTCAAATTTCTTTATGCTCCTTCTTTTGTCCTTACGGCAGGTGGTGCAAGCCACACAACGCCCGCATTTATAAAAACCTGTTCTATCCAGAAATGTAACTAATTTCTTTGGGGGGTTGGGAATACTCTTAACAATCCTATCTTTAAGAACCGGAGGCCTTCTGTAGATACATTTCGGCTTATTAGGCAACATTTTTTTAAAAATGGGATCTCTCAGTAAGATACTCCAATGCTTTTTTATGCTTTTCTCCACTTGTTTATATTGTTGATTGAACTCAGTGCAGAATGCAATATCAAAACTCCTATTATTGTTCACAGTTTTGGGTTTATCTGCCAATAATGTTTTTCTCTCCAGGCAACCCACATGATTTCTTATTTTCTCAAGATGTTTTCTCTTATATCCTTTCTCTTCAAACCTATTAATTAGGACTTCTGATTGCTCATTAAAGTCTCTATCTCTATTACAGTTTCTTTTTATCCTCAGCAATTGCCCTTTCGGCACAGCTGAGATCCATTTTGGGTGGTGACCACTGCTGGTTGGGATATAGCTATTACGATCTGTGCTCTTAAAATAAGTTTTAGTAAAAAGATTGTTACCATTTTTAAAAATTGTAAGATCCAGATAATTCACTTCTTGGGTACTAAAACTTTCAGTAAAACCAATCCCATACCCATTGTTATTTATTTCAGAGATAAAATCCATAAAAGAATTATGTGACCCCTCCCATATTATAAAAATATCGTCGATGTATCTGACATACATCTTGAGAGGGGTATGGGGTCTCTTAAAAATAGTTTCCGATTCCCATTTACTCATAAAGAGGTTTGCTACCGTGGGGGCATATTTAGCCCCCATGGCAACACCTCTGGTTTGATTATAATATTGGCCATCATGCCAAAAATAGTTGTTTTGCATGGCCATATTTAAGATCTCCAATATAAAATCTATTTGTTTCTGCGGGAGTTTATTATCCAATTTTAACGCCCATTCTACAGCTTTACCGGCATCTTTTTGCTTGATGTTAGTATATAACGAATTAACGTCTATACTAGCTAAGATGGTATTTTCTGAAACCTTTAAGTCTGCTATACGATTAATCAAATCTTTACTATCTCTTAGGTACGCTGGGCATCTTTGTGCAAGTGGTTGGAGATGGTAGTCAACATATTCTCCCACCCTGGAGTATACTGAATCCACCCCATTAATAATGGGGCGCCCCGGTGGGTTGACTGTATTTTTATGAATTTTCGGGTTATGATAAATAATAGGTTTTTTAGGGTGGTCTGGTATAAGATATCTGGCCTCTTTTTTGTTTAAGATCCCTTCTTTTTGTGCCTTCTCAATTTTCTTTGTCAACATAGCTTTCAATTTCTTAATTGGATCGCCTTTCAGTTTAGTATATGTCTCTTTGTCTTCAACTAGACGGTTAAGCTCTTTAATGTAATGTTCTTTGTCCATAACCACAATTCCCCCCCCCCCCTTGTCCGCAGGTCTTATAATTATGTCATTGTCTTTTTCCAATTTCTTTATGCTCTGCTTAATTACTTTACTACCTTTTATCGGGTGTATTGATATGTTCTCTAAGTCTTGTTCCACCATCAATTTAAAGACTTCTAGACATTGATTTCTGGGGTTCTTGGGGTTGAAAGTGGACTTGTTTCTTAAACCACTATGGATGTATTCATCCTCTACTAAAGTGCTAGTGACTGATTTATTAAAAAAATGTTTTTTAATATTTAAAACTCTAACAAATTTATGTAAATCAATAAAAGTTTTGAATTTATTTAACTGCTTAGGTGGTGCATATTTTAATCCTTTGTCTAAAATTTTTAGTTCATCCTCATTAAAAATCTTTTTACTTAGGTTAAAAATTCCCGCGCCTATACATCTCTTTTCCTTTTTCTTCTGTCCTCCCCTGCATCCTCTCTTCTTACCTCTCCTCCTTGTGGAGGGTGTGTGTTGTGTCCCCTGTACGGGCCTCTGTAGGGACCTCTCGGTCTCCAGTAATTCTGTCCCCTCGGTGGGCCCCAGTATTGTCCCCTTCCTCTGTATCCACCCCTTCCTCTCCCTGGTGGTCTCCCTTGCCCTTGATCCCAAAAATCCCCTCTATAGGGCGGTCTATAATAATGATCATATAGTCTCTGATCTTGATAATGTTCTCTGGGAGCAGGGCTTATAGGTGAGATGGGGTCATACCTATTGTGTGTAGGAACATTATATCTAGGGGACTGTTGGTATAGGGTATCATTCCTATTGTCTCTCACCGGGGTTTGTGGAGTATTTTCTGGTGTCCTAGTAGGTGTCTCAGAAGGGAAAGTAAAAGTAACCTCCCTTTCGGGTGTGGTGTCTCGGGATTGTGTGTTAGTTTCGGTTTCATCCTCCTGCCATTTATACACATTCCCCTGTTTATAATCATTACAATCCCTGTGAAATTTTTTTATCTTTTTCTTTTGTGTATCTTTATCAAGTTTAGCTATATAATCCTGGATATTTTTCATTTTTTCCTTATACTCTGCATTATCTAAGAAGGGGTCCAAAATTTCTTTCAGGCCCTTCACCTTGTTTTCCAGCATTTCAAGTTTGGTTTTTCTCCTTGAAATGATCAAACCTAATAATTTCTGTTCGCAGCCATTGAAGAAGTTATACCAACTATCTTCCAACTCTTTCATCTCTAGACCATCATTAGGGGCTATATCCCACCTAAGTCGTCTAGGTGTGATGCCCTCCTTTAAATATTGACTCAAGGTGGTAATGTCCCACCAGGATCTGATTTGTTTGTCTAGAGTGCTGCGAAGTTGTTTAAGGCTACGATCTACATCCATATTAATTGTGCTTAATGAGAATATCTCTTTAGAATTAATATTTTTTTTGCTAATCAAACTAAATAAATCCATAGCTGCAAAGCCAAAAAATATATAATATTTTTTGAAAACTAGAGTGTGAGGGGCTTGCGCTTAGGATACCTCGGTTCGGTGAATATAAGTAATACCAATAACTCAATAATAAATCAATAAATTAAATGCATAAGCTGCTGCTGGTAGAAAAGGTGATACCTTTCAAACAATACTGAAAAACGAAGTACCTGCGCTGCTTAAACCGAAACCATAAACATCAGTTATGCTAATAAATAAATATCATCATAAAGTGCTCGTGCAAATATATAACTGTGCAACTGTGCATATAAATGTAGTGTTACACTAAATATAAATAACAGCATAAGTATTATAAAATTAAACTCATATGTGTAACATATCATATATCAAAAATAATTATAAATATAAGTTCAGAGTTCATAACAGTTAATATCTTCCAAACTGAATAAAGTACAAGTCTCTTGTGCTCCTATAAGTGCTCCGTGCTCAAAATATATGAATAAAGTGCCGGTGCTCAGTCCTAGTGAGTTGGTGCTCCCCTCTCGGTCCCACACTCACCAGAAGCTGAGAGAAATATCGCCTTAAAACTGGTTATATAAGGTGACCGCCTCTATGGATTGCCAACAGATATAAGCTGTAGATCTCCTGTGCCTCTATATCCAGGTAATTATCCAGGTAATGCTCCCCAGTATCATAAAAAGAAAAGGGCCATCATCGTGCAGTATATTCTAAAAGTTTATTATCCATGCAATAAAAAGATACACTTACAATACATGAAGAGTCAATCCGCCTTTAGCAAACCCACGGGACGCCAAACGAATGGCCGTGCGTTCCACCCGTGTAACCGGAAGCCGGAAGCCGGAAGAGGTTGCAGCCGGAAATTACGTACTACGTGTTCGGACGGCTTGACGCGTTTCGCTCCGCCAATCAGAGCGTTCTCAAAAGCGAGGGCGTCACGAACACGTACTACTATATATACCATTCACAATTTAAAATTATCATAAACACCTGCGTCAGACCGGAAATGACGGAGACCGGAAATGGAACGCCGCCATCTTGGGCCACCCCATTTTGCCGACTATCATACTCCATCTTAGTCCACCCGGAACCAAAGCCATATATAGTGGACTTACAACATTATTCAAAAATTATGCAAAAAATATATATGTGGCTATGCCAACGCGGCCACACATACCGTGTGTATAATATGTAATTATGTGATAATGTACTGAACGATTAACTAATTTGGCCGTATATATAATCAAATTCGTACAGTTCCGGTTCTCCTTCCTGATTGTCCCTATACATGTACAATAAATACAACAATAAATACAACACACCTACAATATATCAACAACTCATAATAATAATGTTATATTGCACCATAATATCCTAGCAGCCTATCATATAATTATTATCACCCACATGTCCATATAGGACTCTAATTTGGATACTAACGGAAACTTTATTTAATACTCAGCCACATATATAGCTGGCACACAGATCAATTAATAATTATCCTATGTAAACTACACTTGAAGATCATAAAGTGATGTGTGTCAAGTTCGGGATCTACAAACTTCAAATATGTAAAAATATAAAAATATGTAAATAAGTATATAAAAATTAAAAATCATTTATAAAACAATTAATATCTAAATCTACATTAAGGCCTGCGGGGACCATACTCTTGAGTTGCTGAATCCACCAAGTTTCATTTTGAGAAACAGCTCTCCTCATGTGTGTTCCTCTCCAATGTGCATTAATTTTGTCTATACCACAAAAAATTAATTTAGAGGGATCTTTGTTGTGAAAAAGTCTAAAGTGGTTCGATAAATTGTGTTTGCGGAACCCCCCTTTTTATGGATAATAAACTTTTAGAATATACTGCACGATGATGGCCCTTTTCTTTTTATGATACTGGGGAGCATTACCTGGATAATTACCTGGATATAGAGGCACAGGAGATCTACAGCTTATATCTGTTGGCGATCCATAGAGGCGGTCACCTTATATAACCAGTTTTAAGGCGATATTTCTCTCAGCTTCTGGTGAGTGTGGGACCGAGAGGGGAGCACCAACTCACTAGGACTGAGCACCGGCACTTTATTCATATATTTTGAGCACGGAGCACTTATAGGAGCACAAGAGACTTGCACTTTATTCAGTTTGGAAGATATTAACTGTTATGAACTCTGAACTTATATTTATAATTATTTTTGATATATGATATGTTACACATATGAGTTTAATTTTATAATACTTATGCTGTTATTTATATTTAGTGTAACACTACATTTATATGCACAGTTGCACAGTTATTTATTTGCACGAGCACTTTATGATGATATTTATTTATTAGCATAACTAATGTTTATGGTTTCGGTTTAAGCAGCGCAGGTACTTAGTTTTTCAGCATTGTTTGAAAGGTATCACCTTTTCTACCAGCAGCAGCTTATGTATTTAATTTATTGATTTATTATTGAGTTATTGGTATTACTTATATTCACCGAACCGAGGTATCCTAAGCGCAAGCCCCTCACACTCTATGTTAAAGGTTAGATGAGGTTTTAGTGATTGGTTTTAAACTGTATCTTCTGTAAAGGGTAATGCAGCTTTCACGGAAAAAAAAATGATATAAAATAATAAAATATAATCGCATTTACAGCCACTACACAGACCATGTTGTAATTTAAAGTGTAACTTCACTATTGTTGAGAAAAAAAACATTCCCCTCTGGGTAATCTATGTACATTGCAAGGATTATAACAGCCTCTGTGGATAACTTAAAAAAAAAAAAAAATCATTGACCTTTCTTTGCATGTGTACACACACACGTGTTTGACTTCAAAGATACATTTAAAATCTAGGAATATGAATACAAGAATATTTGTCCTTAGACTAGAGACAACAGGTTTTAATGTTGGCACATGCTATTCAAACCTTTTGTTATTATGAAGAAATCACTATTTGTTCCTTTGTTCCTCTGTGCTGAGTGCGTCTAATGGGAGTGGTTTCATAATAAGCAATCAGCTGTGCAGCTGCAGAACACTACTGAGGAAAGCTGCTGGGTTTGCATCCCTTTAGACATGTTCCTGTTGTGAGTGTCTCACCAAAAAGTACATTTTTGTTGCAGGGGATGCAAGAAATCTGACTTGTATCTTAGTGCAGACTTCTGGGAAAATCAGGGAGCCAAATACACAAGCAGGAAATTATGTTTATTAGGTGTGGTCGGTTCACATTCTGTGTACAGAACAGCTCCAGGTAGCCATATTGCATTGCATTTTCATAAAATTACAATGGCTGCAGATTGAAAAGGAACAGTGGCGTACCTAGAGCATTTGGCACCCGGGGCGGATCCTATATCTGGCACCCCCCCAACTTTAAAATGTAAAAACGCCCGCAAAAATTAGTAATGTTTCCAAGAATATTTATTGCACAAATTTCGCAGCCCCCCTATCACAGTGCCCTTTGCAGTCTGCCCCCCGTCTCTCTAATCACAGTTCCCCCTTTTGCACTCTCTGCATCCCCTGCCCAGTCCTACCTTTGGAATAAACAGATAGCTAATACTATTATCAATGTGTTTAAGTTTGAGTAAGAGATTGGAGACATGCTAAAGGAGATGGTCCGAGACTGCCAACATTTTACAGAAGATAGTCAGAGACTGAGGACATGATGCAAGAGATGATCAGAGACTACAGACCTAATACAAGAGAAATCAGAGACTGAGGACATGATACAAGAGATGGTCAGAAACTATGGACGGGATACTAGAGATGGTCAGAGACTGCAGACAACATACAGGAGATGGTCAGAGACTGAGGACATAATACAGGAGATGGTCAGAGACTGAGAACATAATACAGGAGATGGTCAGAGAGTGAGGACATGATACAAGAGATGGTCAGAGACTGAGGACATGATACAAGAGATGGTCAGAGACTATGGACGGGATACTAGTGATGGTCAGAGACTGCAGACAACATACAGGAGATGGTCAGAGACTACGGACCTAATACAAGAGAAATCAGAGACTGAGGACATGATACAAGAGATAGTCAGAAACTATGGACGGGATACTAGAGATGGTCAGAGACTGCAGACAACATACAGGAGATAGTCAGAGACTGAGGACATGATACAGGAGATGGTCAGAGACTGAGGACATGATACAGGAGATGGTCAGAGACTGAAGACATAATACAGGAGATGGTCAGAGACTGAGGACATGATATAAGAGATGGTCAGAGACTGAGGACATGATACAAGAGATGGTCAGAGACTGAGGACATGATACAAGAGATGGTCAGAGACTGAGGACATGATACAAGAGATGGTCAGAGACTGAAGACATAATACAAGAGATGGTCAGAGACTACAGACATGATACAGGAGATGGCCAGAGACTACAGACATGATACAGGATATGATCAGAGACTGCAGGAATGATACAAGAGATGGTCAGAGACTGAGGACATAATACAAGAGATGGTCAGAGAGTACAGACATGATACAGGAGATGGCCAGAGACTACAGACATGATACAGGAGATGATCAGAGACTGAGGACATGATACAATAGATGGTCAGAGACTGAGGACATGATACAAGAGATGGTCAGAGACTGAGGACATGATACAAGAGATGGTCAGAGACTGAGGACATGATACAAGAGATGATCAGAGACTGCAGACATGATACAGTAGATGGTCAGACACTGCAGATGTGATACAAGAGATGGTCAGAGACTGCGGACGTGATACAAGAGATGGTCAGAGACTGCGGACGTGATACAAGAGATGGTCAGAGACTGAGGACATGATACAAGAGATGGTCAGAGACTACAGACATGATACAAGAGATGGTCAGACACTGCAGACATGATACAAGAGATGATCAGAGACTGCGGACGTGATACAAGAGATGATCAGAGTCTGCGGACATGATACAGTAGATGGTCAGACACTGCAGATGTGATCCAAGAGATGGCCAGAGACTGCGGACGTGATCCAAGAGATGGTCAAAGACTGCGGACATGATCCAAGAGATGGTCAGAGACTGAAGACATGATCCAAGAGATGGTCAGAGACTGAGGACATGATACAAGAGATGGTCAGAGACTGAAGACATGATAGAAGATAGAAGAGCACTAGGGGGGCCAGAGAGCACTGGAGGAGCTGAAGGGCGCGGGGGGGGGGATTGGAGGGAATTAAGAGGCGTTTGAAAAGCATTGCAGGGGGGTTGGAAGGCACAGGGGGTGGAGAGCACTGGGGGGGACAGGGAAAAAGAGGAGGATGGAGAGCATGGGGGGAGGGGGGGAACTGGAAATCACTGAGGGGGGAGCCAGGGAGCACAGGGGGGTGGAGAGCACTGGGGGGACAGGGAAAAAGAGGAGGATGGAGAGCATGGGGGGAGGGGGGAACTGGAAATCACTGAGGGGGGAGCCAGGGAGCACAGGGGGGTGGAGAGCACTGGGGGAGCCAGAGAGCATAGGGGGGATATGAAAAGCACTCTGGGGAGCTGAAGAGCACGGAAGGGGGGGCTAAAGAGCACTGGGGGGGCTAAAGAGCATGGGGGGCTAAAAATAAAGAGCACTGGGGGGGGGCTAAGGAGCACTGGGGGGGCCCAAGAGCACTGGGGGGGTTAAGAGCAGGGTGGGGGTTAAGAACAGGGGGGGTTAAGAGCGGGGAGGGTTAAGAGCGGGGGGGTTAAGAGCAGGGGGGTGTTAAGAGCAGGGGGGTGTTAAGAGTTTGAACAGCGCTTTCATTTGCGGGCACGACTTCCGTATGCGTTTTCTTTCGTGCATTTTTTTCATATTTATTTTCTTTAATTTTTTTAATTTTAGCATAGTTTTAAAATAAAAATAAAAATTTGATCACTTTTATTGCTGTTACAAGCAACGTAAACATCCCTTGTGACAGTAATAGGTAGTGAAAGGTACTCTTTATGGAGGGATCGGGGGTCTAAAAGACCCCAGACCCCTCCACTGCACTTCAATGTATTCAAAATGCCGAAATTGGCATCTTTGAATACTGTCACTTTTTTAAATTCAGCGCCTTTAGCCGCCGAGTAACCCGGACATGATGTCATCACGCCTCTTCCGGTTACTAAATTGGAGAACCGATCAAAGCTGAATTCAGCTTTGATCGGGACTCCAACCAGTGGGCAGACATGCCGGCTGGTTGCTCGGGTCTCCTGATGGGACAGGAGACCCGGGCAGAGCCGGGGGAGGCGGCTGGAGGGGGGTCGTCCCCACCCGCTCGCTGGGGTAACGGCCAAGCGGCTCCCAAGCCGCATCAGCGATTACCACCTTAAAGTCGACCGTCGACTCTAAAAAATGGTAACAGAATGAAGCCTCTAGCTGCAGGCATCCTCCTGGTACAACCTCTTCTTCGAGCCGACGTAGAGCTACGTTGGGTAGCGGGAAGTGGTTAAATACATTTGTTTTATTAACATTGCATTTGTCATGTTTTTTCACAGATTTCAGCCATTTAGAAATTATTGATATACGTTTATATATAATTTCTGTTTTTTATTTTTAGTTTTATTTATTCATTTTTAATTTTTGGTGTTTTGGCTTTTGTCTAATGAGTTTTTTCTTTGTCTATTTTGTCATTTTTGTCTATTTTGTCATTTTTTGTGTTTTTTTATGTGGTTTATCTTGGTTCACTGTGTTTTTTTTTAATTTTTTGTCTGTCTTTGATTGCTTTGGGTGTTTGTTGGTGTGTGTGTGTGTGTGTGGTGTGTGTGGTTATGTTTCTCTCCCCCTGGGCAGTGTTCTCTTCCGGGCAGTGTTCTCTTCCGGGCAGTGTTCTCACATCTATTTTGATGTAATTCAAAGGGTAGTGGTGCGCTTCAGGGATTGGCTCTAATGGATCTCTATTTAGGTTGGTGGCAGTTATGTGTACAATTCTTGCTTTAAAGGTGCTCCGCGTGATAAATATAATATTTATGTTTTTAAATAATTAGGTGATAAAAGTGCAGGTGTATTAAATCAAATCAGTCAATATCAAGGTTTTCTTAAAATAAATAAATATATGAGTACGGTGTGTATCAATGGATAAATAAATAAATAAATAAATATCAGAGTGCTGCTTCTTTACCAGTGATATCAATAAATAAATTATATAAATCCAGTGTTGGTTATCAATCTGATTCATAAACAGTAAAACACATATATATTGTGCTCAAAATAAAGTGCTACATGCAATTTTCTATTAAAACGGTGCTAGAAAAGATGTCTGTGAATAGTTCAATTGTAATTCTTCAAATATAAATATTTAAATGAAATAATCCAAAAGAAAAAATTATATAGAGAACATCCAAAATAGCTTGTGTGAATACGTCCCTCGCTTATATCCGTGCTTCACTCATGCAATTAAGTGACTATGATCTCCTTCACCTTGTGTGTCACCTCTGAGTGCTCTAGCCTCTCACCTTATAGGCAAGATCAATTTGCCTTTGGTATCTATCCAAGCTCAACGATGAACTCAATTTCTCTCAATCCAGGTCCTTTCTTACTTAGTGGAGCTGCTTTCTTGGATCCCTCTAAATGTTTGTCTTGATCGTTTTTTGTACTATCCTCTTTGTCCGATCTTTAGTGTGCCTCAGAGACAAAGACTATTCATGGTGCAGTATATCCAACTCATTTATTAAAGTATAAAGATTTACACTTACAATTTAGGCATGATGCTTCAGCATGTAAACAAAAAAACCAGCCGCCGCTGTGGAGATCGGGCTCCGTTGTAACGTCACTTCCGGCTCCTCCTACGCGTTACGTCACGAGGTCACGTGACTTCCTCAGGGATCCAAGAAAGCAGCTCCACTAAGTAAGAAAGGACCTGGATTGAGAGAAATTGAGTTCATCGTTGAGCTTGGATAGATACCAAAGGCAAATTGATCTTGCCTATAAGGTGAGAGGCTAGAGCACTCAGAGGTGACACACAAGGTGAAGGAGATCATAGTCACTTAATTGCATGAGTGAAGCACGGATATAAGCGAGGGACGTATTCACACAAGCTATTTTGGATGTTCTCTATATAATTTTTTCTTTTGGATTATTTCATTTAAATATTTATATTTGAAGAATTACAATTGAACTATTCACAGACATCTTTTCTAGCACCGTTTTAATAGAAAATTGCATGTAGCACTTTATTTTGAGCACAATATATATGTGTTTTACTGTTTATGAATCAGATTGATAACCAACACTGGATTTATATAATTTATTTATTGATATCACTGGTAAAGAAGCAGCACTCTGATATTTATTTATTTATCCATTGATACACACCGTACTCATATATTTATTTATTTTAAGAAAACCTTGATATTGACTGATTTGATTTAATACACCTGCACTTTTATCACCTAATTATTTAAAAACATAAATATTATATTTATCACGCGGAGCACCTTTAAAGCAAGAATTGTACACATAACTGCCACCAACCTAAATAGAGATCCATTAGAGCCAATCCCTGAAGCGCACCACTACCCTTTGAATTATATCATTTACTGCTTTAGTATCAGTCCCAGTGGCGCTGCAGCAGGGAGTCTCTGACCACCTCAGACAGCGCAGGGATCACACACACCCCCTGATCTATTTTGATGGTTTTGCCTTTCTCCCCTGTGGAAAATTGGCTTCACTGATGCTCTGCATGACCCTCGTATTGAGGATAATTTGCTTGCAGATGAGTATGAGTATGTAAATGGCAGCAAATCTTGTCGTCATTGGGCCCTCCCCCTGCGCATATTCTGATCCTCCTTCCCTGTTCTTCACCATGGCATTCATCATGCAATCGGCGGATGGATTTAATGGTGATGGGTTTCAACTCTTGCATCAAGTTGATGATGTTCCGGTATTTCAGCAGTGTTAATTTCGTCAAAGAAAATATTTTCATCATAATTTTCGGCAGCTGCATGTTTTTAGTGCTGAAAACGAAATGAAAGTAAAATTCAGTTTCAGTTCAGATGACTAAAATACAACTAAGACTAAAATGGCATTTTAGTCAAAAGACCGGCTAAAGCTAAATCGATATTTGATGTCAAAATTACCAGTGGTCAAAAAGCAATATTCTTGTTTGTTTACAAAACTTGGTTTTATTTTTAAAGATGTTACTTGATACTTGTTTTCATTATTTAGAGCCGGTTCACATTAGAGCGATCCGACTTGCCGGGGCGACCTCACAAGTTGCGGTGCGCTGCTCGCACCGCGACCTCGGAGCGGCCGGCACGGACTTCATAACATTGAAGTCAATGCAGGTCGCTCCGGGTCGCCCCAAAGAAGCTCCTATTAGACAGGTCGCCCCAGTGTGAACCGGCTCTAACACAAAACTGTTAGCGTTTTTATATTCAGGTAATATGTGCAATGGCATTACAGCCAATAGAGTTTGTAGGTTTTTTATTTTATATTTAAATTTGCACTTCTGTTTGTTAAAAAGCAATATTTTTGTTTGTTTATGATACTGGAGATTTTAGTTGGCTAAAATGTACTGGAGGTTTTAGTCGTCTAAAATATGACTAAAACGAAAACAATTCAGATGACTAAAATAGGTCTAAAACTAAAATGGTATTTTAGTCAAATGACTATGACTTAAACTAAATTGAAATGTGACATCAAAATTAGCACTGTTCAAAACTTTCAATTGCGTCCTATGGTGAGACGTAGCAGATTTCCAACAGGCTGTGTCAGATGTGAATGGTTTTCTTCTTTGTACACACCAAAATTTGGCTCTAATTTGGCTGGCATTTTTTTGGGCCAGGTGTTTATAGAAGCATTTTTTAACCTTTTCTCGTTGGTGATCCATGCTTTGTGCATATGCAGATGTTATCTTGCTGGATATATGCTTTGTGAGGTGAGTTGGCAATGTATCAGATTCTCTAGAAACAAATTTAGGCTTCTTTGATCTTGGGATTGGCATTTATGTTTTATATAATTCCCTTTGTGGTTGTGTTGTCTTTTATTACATATTACTTTGTTATCTTTCACTGTAGGCCTCCCAACCTTAAGAAAGCCTGTTTACATCCCCCACTTCTTACTTTCTATTTATGCAGTACCATCTACAGTACGTATGTTGAATATGTGAGATATGGGAGTAATTTGGAACTGTTGTGACTACCCTTAAAATATACACTCATATGAGGTTATGTGTAGCCTGATGTAATTTCGATTGATTTTTGTTGATCTTTGTAGACCTGTATTGCAATACATTGAAGACTCACTGTTTGCCCATGTCCTGATGAATCACTCTGTGAAATGCGTTGACATAACAATACTGTAATAGGGGACAATATTCCCATTCCTCTCTCTATTTTATTATATATTAATGTTTTTTACATCTATTTCATATAGTTAGAGAAATAAATGTTTTAAATGTTTTGTAGTTTTAAATACTTATGTGGTAATGTGTGATGTGCTATATATATATATATATATATATATATATATATATATATATATATATATATTTAAATCTTACCTCCTCTTTGCAGCAGGTTTATTGTAATTAAAAAATTACTTTTCCTTTCGATCTTTCAATATGGCAACTGGGAGGTGTTCTGTTCACAATTGGTGTACAGAATGGTTATAAAATGTAATTTCCTGCTTGTGTGATTGGTGCACTGATTCTCCCAGAAGTCTAGACTAAGATTTAAGTCAGGGTTTAAGTTCCCTACTCATTACACTCAGGGCCATATTAAGAGCATCATGGGCCTGGTGCTAAGGATTTTGGTGGGCCTTGATTGGGAATAAATACAATGAAAACACAAACAATTTTTGTTAAAAGTTAAATTAAATTAAATAGAGAGAGGGTAAGGGCGGGTGAGATTGGTAGTAGGGGGTAGAGAGAGAGGGTAGTGAAAGAGAGGGGGGTAAAAGACAGGGGGGAGAGAGAGTGCCTCTCTGTAGTGTAAGAGTAGTAATGCCGCCTGTGAATTACATATCAATTCCACCTGCTGCCCGCGATTAACATATCAATGCCACCCGACGCACATGATTTACATATCAGTGCCACCTGCCACACGTGATTTACATATCAATGCCACCTGCCACACATGATTTACATATCAATGCCACCGGCCACACATGATTTACATATCAATGCCACCTGCCGTTCCGTGATTTACAGATCAGTGCCGCCTGCCATCCATGATTTACATATGAATACAGTCCACGATTTACATATCAATCATTTGTACACACACAGAGCTGGGCAGCATTGTGCCTCGTACACACGTTCAGATAATCGTACGATAAAACTCGCTTTAGACCTGATCGCACGATATTCTGATCGTTAGCACACAGCTTTTGACAGCCGATCACGACAGTTCGTCCAACAAAATCCGAAGGGACAAACAAAAAAACTTCTGTTGTACAATAGCCTAGCGAAACGACAATCGTTTAATCAGTACACTATGCGTCTGCTAAAAATCGATCAACAAAGACTGACCATGATCAGAAACACTAAAATAGCACAGAACAAGCCTGGCTACCATTGTTTTTATTTTGCACCATCTGATACGTAGCTACACAACCAGGAAGCTTTTCCAGAATCGTACGAAAAAATCCTACGTTTATATGCATTGTTGAATTCGATATTATTATCATGCAACAAAATGCGAACGACAAGTCGTCCGATTATCTGAATGTGTGTACGAGGCATTAGTGACTAAAGCTGAATACACACTATACAACTTTTGTTGTTCAATTTCCTATAGATTGTACCTTCAATTATGTAGTGCAAGGGCCTGCCTGATTGCATACAAATTGAAAGTGTTTAGGTTTGACCTCATATTATATGTTGTTTTGTAAATCTAAAGGAAAAAAATCTAAAGAAAATTGTATAGTGTGTATTCAGTTTTACTGGGCCTATCTCAAGCTAGGGGCCTGGAGCTACAGCTCCACTAGCCCCTATGTTAATCTGGCCCTGATTACACCCATAAAACAAAAAAGGGGACAAGCAATGTGCAGAAAAATAATAATGCAATTAGTTATCGCCCGATATCGTTTTTTCGTTGCCGATACCGATATTTTGCCGATCGCATATTGGTATCGCCCGATATTGGCCGATATTTTCATATATCTGATGGTGCATTAATGTATAATAAAGTGCTGCAGTAGTGGAATTTTAATTCACTACTGCAGTGCAGTCAGCGCAAAACTGCTAGGAAAAAAACTAGGCAACAACAACAGCTACACAATAAAATACACATTCACACTGCACAACTGCTATAAAAACAGCAAGGCAACAGCTACACAATAAAAAACACATTACACACTGCACAACTGCTATGAAAAAAACAAGGCAACAGCTACACATGTCACAGTGGATTGGACTGGACTGGACTCTGAGTCAGTGGAGGACTATCTGCACTGCAGTATGGCACTCACTGCAACTACTGCAGTCAGTGCAATACTGCTAGAAGAAAATCAAGGCAAGTAGGCAACAGCTACACATGTCACAGTGGATTGGACTGGAGTCATTGGAGGACTATCCTGCACTTCAGTTTGGCACTCACTGCAACTACTGCAGTCAGTACAATACTGCTAGAAGAAGAGCAAGACAAGTAGGCAACATCTACACATGTTACAGTGGATTGGACTGGAGTCAGTGGAGGATTATCCTGCACTGCAGTATGGCACTCACTGCAACTACTGCAGTCAGTGCAATACTGCAAGAAGAAAAGCAAGGCAACAGCTACACAGTGGATTGGACTGTGTGTGCTACCGCTGCAGTAGGGCAATCACTCATTGGAATAATTTTAAATCACTACTTCACTACTACAGTAGTTATTTAAAATGATTGCAACAGTGAGTGGCGTTCTACTGCAGCAGTAGTCCTCTGGCACTGACTCCAATCCACTGTCTATGTCTATTTTTTTTCTATCACTTTTTCACTGACTGCAAAAAAATAGATAGACACAAGCTAGACAGTGGATTGGACAGACTCAGTGGACTGGTGGACAGACACAACTTTAGACTACACTTTCAAATCAATACTCCCAGTTAAGTAGAACAATATTATAGTGCAGAAAGCATAAAATTTCAGCATGTTCACCAGTTAAACGGCTTTTTTTTTTTATAAATTGCTGCCACTTCACTCACTTGGTACTGAGGAAGGAGGATCAGAAAGGTATCTTCTAGCATGAGAAGCAAGTCTTTTGTAGCGTGCCTCATTTTCTTTCCACCACTGAAGAGGATCACTTCTTCTGTCAACTAGTGGTTCCTTCAAATAGAGATGAAGTTCATCATCCAGGCTCATTATTACCGATTCTGATGAATCCTCTGCATGAGGCCCCAATAAATTGCTTAACATTGCATCTATTTGACCACAATGAATTTTCTCTTCTGTCCATTGTCTTTTGGGACATTTTTCTCCTGCATCCTGCTCTTCCACATCAGAAACCTTCTCTTCTTGTCCTTGACTTTTCTTTTCATCAGGAGGAACCCCCTGCACCTTCTGTTGAATATCTTCTGTCAGCCATTGCTTTGCCTTGTCCAATACATCATCAGAGGAGAAAGGATGGTTCTTGTATCGAGGATCCAAAAGACATGAAAGCACAACAGTTTTATTCTCCTCATGCTTCTCAAACCTTTTGGCGAGTCTGTCACTCATGGCCTGCCTACATGCTTTGATGCCACGTGTGTTGGGTCCTTCATTCTGTTGAAGAAGCATCTTCAGGACTCTCACACATGGGATCACAGAGGAAACAGATGAGTCGTAATGATTCACCTCCAGTGTCACTTCCTCATTGGGTACGAGCATCTCTATAATGTTGCCTACTATGTCCCACTAACCTGCAGTAGGGCAAGAATGTCCTCTAAGTCCATATTCACCAGAATATATAGTGAGAGCTCGCTTCTGCCCCAGCATCCTCTGTAACATGTGTAGAGTTGAGTTCCATTGTGTTGGAACAGCCTGTATCAGGTTTTATTTTGGGTACTACCATAGATTGTGCACTTCCTTTAGGAAACTAGAGAGAATCATTGATTCCGCCAACACCCAGTGGTGGGACGGGTTCTTTCTAAAGCAATATCTTTCCTCACACATTACCCCTAGGGGCCTTAGGGTAATGAAGAAATACACATTTCTAGATAATATACATACCAAGGAATGGCATGCAGTCTCAGATTTCTGCACCATGAAATGGATGCAGATCATAATCAAACAGAGACAGCTGAAATATGAACAAATGGTTCACCAGGTTCAGATTCTGACTTAGGAGATTATGGAATTATCTACGGTATTACCCAAGAGATGGTTACACACGTTAAAACAGAATACCAAGAGGAAGAAGGAATTCCTCATTTGTACCAAATTGGGAAAATTCCGCAGAGATTTGGATGACTATAATCGCAACATTGTTTTTTCATGGAACCAAAAATCAGGTACCTCTGTTCAGTCATCATCGTCCTCTTCTCTTCCTTCCCTTATGTCCATACAGCCCCCTCCATCCTTGGAAACTTATGTCATACGCACACTAAGAAGGGTGAGACATATAGGACAGGTCCCCCTCTAAGGGACCTCAACATCCATGGAAAAAACAGCCCAGTTCCATCCCACCCAGTAGCGAGACTCATTCCGCAGTGAATACTGAACCACATACCCATATATCCCATAACAACACTAAGAATAAGTATAAGAACAAACAGAATAAAGATAACAATAGTTATGGTAATATGGATCACCCTTCCAGTAATAAGCTGAAAATCTGTAAGGATATGGATAAAAAATAAAAATAAAAATCCATCTGGCTTACCTATACATGATACACCCACACCCAATAATAGAGTACTTTCCTCTAAAAGTAATGACCTGGTCCTAGACCCTAGTACTGCTGCATCATCCTGTGTATTGGGCAAAAACCCTAGAGTTTATTGTGTTGATATTCACTCCACACATCAGAGTCCCACATTAAAGTCATCCAGACAGACTACATCTACTTTCAATGATCCTACTATATTATTTAGTTCCCCACTCATGGATCATATACCAATCAATGACACTGCGGTCTCTTTTTTAGGGCCGAGCTGCCCCTCCAACCGAGCCCGAAAAAGAAAATACGGCGTAGAGGCCACAGAGGTAGGGGAGGCAGACGTAAAACCCCAGTTGAGGAAAGCACGACTTCAACAATAAAAATATATAATTTATCCTCATCTGTACTCACAGAAGAGGATGTCTCTGTACTTAGCCATGGCCTCACTTTCGCTCCATCTACCAAACCCAACCCGTTTCAGTTATTCAAGGACCTCAATAAGTTCATAAGGAATCTCACTCTAAAAAGGTACTTTTCCATCCAGTCATCCAAGAATAAGAATAAAAATGATGACAACCTAGATACTATGGAAGGTCAGGACAGTGTCCACAACCTTCCAATAGTGACACAGGCATTGCACTTGCCATGTTAGAAGAACTCTATATAGAGGGTTCGACATAATGGGATCTTGAAGACATGTCTGGAGACGAAGTAGTCACTTTTACGCAACATCTCATAAGTTCCCCCCCCCATCAAACATACACATCTTAAACCCAAATCAGTGTTTTACCCTACTCATTCAAAAGGCCCGTGCATAGAAATGTTTTATCTAATTGTTTATTCAGATTTTTTGGAAATGTGTAACAATGCACATAAAACTAGCAAACATAGTCATAATCTCACCTCAGCTGAAAATAAAGCACTAAAAAATCTCATGTCTAATCCCCATATTATTATTAAGTCTGCAGACAAGGGAGGAAGTATTGTGGTCCAGGACAAATTAGATTACATTAATGAGGCCAAGAGGTTATTGGCTGACGAGAAAACTTATGTCAAAATCAAGAAGGATCCACTACCAGAATTCACTAGGGAAGCCACAGCTATTGCCTATATGGCACACAAAAATAATATTATCTCCAAATCTGAGATGTCGTTCATTATTAGAGAGTAATTCCAAACACCTTATTTTTACCACCTCCCTAAAGTGCATAAGTGCATCTCTAATCCTCCTGGTAGACCCAGTGTGGCTGCCATGGTAAGTGTTACAAGTGGATTCTCACAATATGTGGACGTATTTTTACAAACTATAGTACAGAGCCTACTCTTGTATATTAGAGATGGCATCCATTTACTAGAATTACTTGCCCCCTACTCGTGGGATCCCTCATACCTCTGGGTATCCTTGGATGTACAATGCCTATACACATCCATACCACATGAAGTAGGTATGAGAGCTATAGAATTCTACCTGGGTAAAGATCCTTCCATCAACCCCCGACGGGCAGACTTCATTATGGAGGCTACACTCTTTTGTCTTACCCACAATTATTTTACGTTTAATGAGGAATATTATCTACAAATTAACGGTACAGCTATGGGGGCCAATTTTGCCCCATCATATGCAAATCTTACGATGGGACATTGGGAAACCCGTTATATTTTGAGTAATAATCCCTTCACCCCACACATAGTTTTCTTTGGTCGCTACATCAACGACATCCTTATCATTTGGGATGGGGATATCTCTGTGGTCGATGAGTTTGTGACCCACTGTAACAATAATGACATGGGCCTCCGCTTTACTTTTGTGGTGGATAATGACCATCTAGCCTTCTTGGATCTGGATTTATACCATGAGAACCAGCTCTTGTTAGCTAAAAACTACACCAAGCCCACAGCTGGAAATTCTTTACTACATTACAAAAGTTGCCACCATCCACGTTGGTTAAACAACATACCGAAAAGCTAATTCTGCAGACTAAGACATAATTGCAAAAAACTCTCTGATTATGAAGAACAAGGTAAAGCCCTGAAGAGAAAATTTGCAGATAAGGGTTACCCCCCAGACCTTTTTGAACAGTCATATTCTCAGTACATTGTTCTAGAACAAACCATGGGTAGGAAGTTTAGGGAGGATGACAACAACTCACAAATGAGATTCACTACACAATTTCACAACCGCCATCGTCAGATGGAACAAGCGAGGGGGAAACACTGGCCCTTATTACTTCAGGACCCACACCTTAAAACACAGTTACCTAACAAACCCAAATTTTCGTACCGTAAAGCATCGAACATTAAAGCTAAAATTTCCCTCAGCAAATTAAAAACGAAAAAATATCATTCACCTTCTCTTTCCTTTTTCAAAATGGTCAGAATGTACCAATGCCGCAAACCATTATGCCTGACATGCCAATATGTCACACATGGGAAAAAGGATTTCACGGTCAAGGGGACCACGTATGGAATCAAGGAGTTCCATACCTGCTCCTCTGACTTTGTGGTCTATTGTTTAAGGTGTCCTTGCGGCCTACACTATTTAGGCAGAACTATATGTGCATTGCAAGCTCGTTTTGGCCAACACAGACGGTACATACAGGAGGGCAAGGACATACATAGTGTCCCCAGACACTTTTTACATCATCATGCCAAATCTATGGATGGTCTGCTTGTGTGGGTGATTGAATCGATTCCACAGAGTTTCTCTGCTGCAGAGAGGTTTAAGCGGCTCTGCCAAAGAGAAACCTATTGGATATATGCCTTAGATGTCCTCTCACCTGGGGGACTGAATGAGGAATTAGATGTCAACACCATTCTATATGGTGTGGACCGTGCTGTACGGTTAGTTCTGTATCCCCTGTGAGTCGATCTTTAGTGTACTCGCTCACTTATAATTCATTTAATTAATATTTGGCCAATTTGGTATCTTTTATTTAATTTTATATATTTTTTTTTCTGCAAAATTTTTATTATTTTTATATATATCAATTCCACTGATAATGTTCCACTTTCCCTACCCGCATTCATTATTTATCATTTATTTATTTTTTATTTATTTGTATTTTTATCTTTATTTTTTTTTCGTTAGCATTTAATTTTTTCTGTCTCTGGGGTTTTTTTTTCCATTTTTTTTCATTATTATTATAATTATTTATTTTTATTTTTATTTCAATTTTTATTTTTAAATTTTATTTTTTATTTTTATTTTACCCCCCACTCTTTATGATTCATTTCTTTCTCTATACTATTTCTTTTTAGATAGGTTATCTATATTTGTGTGCTTTTTATCCATGTGTAATTTTATTATGACACACATTATACTTGTGCGATTTTAATAATGAAATAATTTCTTGTTTTCCATTTTCCATGTACTTTTGTGCTATGTAATCAGTCCATTTTCATAATGATTGTAATAATTTTTAATGTTTACTATGAATTAAGAACATGTTTAGTGTTTAGCATTGGTAACTATGGCACCGGAACACTTATTGAGTGTAGAATGCTCCGCCCCTCCACTGTGACTAGTGCAGTTAGCCCATATATGACCGCATCCTGCGGTTCTTTCACATCGTCTGAAGAAGAAGCGTAGTTCGCATGCTCTGAAACACGTTACGTCATCACCAGTGGACGAGCGGCTCACCGCCGTCCTTGGCTTGATCCGGCTCCCCCATTGGACTTCCCCGAAGTTTCATCATCCCCAGGCTGCTGGCTCGGCCGGAGGCAGAAGTACCACACCATGGAAGGGATTAAGGAGCTTTAAGGAGAAGCCTGTACCCTTGCCTAAATGTAAGTGTGCTATGTATGCTGTGCAATAAACCCTGATTGTTTTACTGAGTGGCGCCTGTCCTCTATTCTTGTTTTTTGGATAGGCCAAGGTCTTCCTGAATGCACCCCAGTCGCTGCTTGGCAAGAACAGAATGGTGGAAATGGCCTGCACACTTCTTCAGCATGGTAACAATGTCCAGCAAAGCTTTCTGGTGTGACAGACCATCATTTACCACCAGTTGGAGGGTGTGTGCCATGCAGCTGAGCTCTGACACTTCAACAAGTCTCATACCTTTAACCATGTTCGCTCCACTGTCTCGCAGCACAAGCATCACTTGGTCTTTGCTGATTCCCCATTCTTCTAGCATGCCTAGAAACATTTCTTTAATGTACTCCCCAGTGTGGGATCCTTGCATCACTTTTGTATTCAACACCAAATGCCTTCTTGTCCATCCGCTGTCAATGTAGTGGCATGTAAGACTAATTAGTGATTCTGTTTGTCCTGACCAGCAGTCTGTCGTGAATGAGCGTGAGTTGCCAGCATTCTCTGGTTTCAGCATAGTCTTAACTTTGTCAACAACCTTTTGGTGAATCTTTTGCAGCATTTCAGTTCGATAAAACTTGTCACTCTTTAGTGTGTATCTTGGCTCAACTATGGACATCAACCGATTAAATCCAGAATCAGACACTATTGTAAATGGCTGGTTATCAGTGACCATCATCTCTGTAATTACTCTGTCCAGCAGTTGTGATCTTCCATCAGCTTTTTGCCACCTGTTTTTTTTTCCTGAAACATACAGTATCTGTTATTGTTGCCTGGCATAGGGATGATTCACCTTGTGATTCATTTTGATTTTTCTGTCCTGCATGATACAATTCAAGATGATGAACTCTTAGATGGGCCCAAAGATTAGACATATTTTTGGTTTTTGCAGTTATTGAACCCATGCTCACATTGTTTTTGCATGTTTTGCACAGTGCTACTGATTTTGCTGGTGATGGAGAAGAGAAATACTCCCAGACCACACTTTTAGTTTTTCTATCTCCATCCATCTCCATTGAAACAAGAAAGTGAGTGACTCTAATATTGGCTTACACAAAATGGCTGGCTGGCACCCTGTGGTGGCTGGCACCGTGTTGTGGTGGGTGGCTGTCTGGCTGGCAGACACCATGTGGTGGGTGGGTGGCTGGCTGGCACCCTGTTGTGGTGGGTGACTGTCTGGCTTGCAGGCACCGTGTGGTGGGTGGGTGGCTGGCACCCTGTGGTGGCTGGCACCCTGTTGTGAAGGGGGGCTGTCTGGCTGGCAGGCACCGTGTGGTGGGTGGGTGGCTGGCACCCTGTGGTGGCTGGCACCCTGTTGTGGTGGGTGGCTGTCTTGCTGGCAGGCACCGTGTGGTGGATGGGTGGCTGGTTGGCACCCTGTGGTGGTGGGTGGCTGTCTGGCTGGCAGGCACTGTGTGGTGGGTGGGTGGCTGGCACTCTGTGGTGGCTGGCACTCTGTTGTGGTGGGTGGCTGTCCGGCTGGTAGGCACCATGTGGTGGGTGGGTGGCTGGCTGTCTGGAACCCTGGGGGGGCTGGCACCCCGTTGTGGTGGGTGGCTGTCCGGCTGGTAGGCCCCATGTGGGGGGTGGTTGGGTGGCTGGCTGGCTGGTACCCTGTGGTGGCACTCTGGCTGGCACCCTATGTGGTGGCTGGCCTGGCATGTACAGGCCCCGGGCCTGTGGCTGAAGAGCAGGTACAGTCAGGAGTCAGATGGAGGAAGACTCGTGAAGGGCCTGTGGCTGGCTGGCTGGTTGGACTGTGTGGGACTGGGTTGCTGGCTGGCACCGGGCAGCTGTGGGTGGTGGGTGGCCACGGCGGCTGTGTTACAGAACAGAGAGATACAAAACATGTGTCAGAGTGTTTGGTCACTGTTATCATTTATCACAGAATAGATAGAATACAGAACGTGTGTCAGACTGTTGGTCACTGGCACTGCACTCACTAGATGTAGCAGAATTCTTCTTGTCTCGACTCTCCCGACCGACCATGCAGACTCCAGTGTGGCAGCGGTGGGTAAGACACTGTAGGAGGCAGAGGGAGGCGGCCTAAGAGCTGTCCAGTGTGCGGAGGCGCGTGGCGCAACATACGCAATGACGTCACGAAAATATCGGCAATATCACTAAATCGAAAGCCGATTCCTATATATCGGGGAAAGTCCATACCGGCCCTCAATATATCGGGTATGGCGATAATCGGTCGATCTCTAAATGCAATCCAGAAGAATAGTGGAAATCCATTACCAAGTAAATCCCATCATAGAACTAGTACCTAGGCCCAGACAATCCATGCCCCAATCATCCTAGATGAGGCACGTTTCCCTTTGTCCTTTCCGGCAAAAAGAATGAACAAGCATTCTGAAGCCTGAAGGAAGCTGTAGCTTGTAGAAACAACTTCACAATATCTGAGATATTCCTAGAACCAAAGAAAGGCACTGCTGAGTCAAACTCAGGATTTCCTGTTTACTAGACATGCGCTTTAACCAACTAAGCCACAGCACAACCTCTCCCACATCTATAGGACGGAAGTTAGTACTCCAAAGGTTGGCAGAACAATTTCATGATTCCCATGAAAGACTGATGTATCCTTGGGAATTGAGTCAAGCATAGGTAAAAGCATCGCTCCAACTGGAAGAACATTAAGAGAAGTTCTCCATCACCGGTGAATCAATCTCTGAGGCTTTTTATGCCAGTGTGATAGCCAGGAGAAAGGCGAACATGACAGAGAGGACTTTAACAGGAACAGCCCTAGAACACTCGGCTCAAATTCCCGAGAGGTAGTTGAGAACAAGAGGGACACTCCATTTGGAAAACCTCCACTGCGCTTACTCCGTGGTCTGAGGACAGGAAAAGATGCCTAGACCTGGAAACACCTGTAAAGGCCAATAAAACTGACACTTGTACTCTGAGGAAGCTGACCAACAGAGCCAGATCTAAATCCGACTGGAGGAAGCCCAGAATATTTAGAACTTGTAGATCACTACATGATCTGTCAGCAGTAGAGTTGAGCGGACACCTGGATGTCCGTGTTCGGCGGGTTCGGCCGAACTTGAAAAAAAAGTCCGGGTCCGTGTCCCGGACTTTTTCCGAACTTTACCCGGACACCGAACCCCATTGAAGTCAATGGGGACCCGAACTTTCAGGCACTAAAATGTCTCTAAAACACCAATGGAAAGGGCTAGAGTGCTGAAAATGGCATCAAAATGTAGTTAAGAGCATGGCAAGTGCTCTTCAAACAAATGTGGATAGGGAAATAACTTAAAACAACAAAAAAAAACAGAAAAATAAAACAATGTTCTTCATCTGTGAAGGACGAGGCCCATATGGAGTAGGAGGGAGGTTGAGGTGGTGGTGGATGTGGCGGTGTCATAGGCGTGCGCACAGGGTGTGCCGGGTGTGCCTGGGCACATCCTAATCACCTAGGGCACATTAGCATTATCGCTCTGTTTGCCAGTGAGGAGATGGGAAAGATCTCCCTCGGACCTGCTCTGCCATAAGAGAAGTGCCACACACTTCTATTTCACTTTGCCAGCAGGGAGAGTAATGTATCGGGGCCATGTACATGTAGGCAAACACATGCATGTGTATTTAAACTTTGGGGTGCACACCCTAATGCAATAGGCTGCGCACACCTATGGACGGTGTAGGCGGAAGCGGCGGTGGAGGAGGACGAGGTAGCCAACACTGCTTTTTTTCAGGCATTTTAAATGAGGGTACACCCCAAAAGAGTGAGAAAGAGCAAAAATAGAACAATGGCTGGGTAAGGTCGGTATCCATCTCTATTCTGCACCAGGTACGGAAAAGTCCCGTGGGATCCATGCCTGGTTCATTTTAATGAACATGAGCTTTTCCACATTGTCTCTGGACAGGCGGCTGCGCTTGTCTGTGATAACGCCCCCAGCCGTGCTAAATACACGTTCAGATAATACACTGGCTGCAGGGCACGCCAGCACCTCCAAGGCGTAAAGGGCAAGCTCAGGCCATGTGCCCAACTTGGAGACCCAGAAGTTGAAGGGGGCAGACCCGTCATTCAGTACGTCTAGGCGTGTGCACACATATTGCTCCACCATGTTGGTGAAATGCTGCCTCCTGCTAAGACGTTCCATATGAGCTGCTGGTGCTGCTGTTTGTTGTGGCGTGCTGACAAAGCTTTTCCACATTTCGGCCATGCTAACCCTGCCTTCTGAGGTGCTGGCGGTGCCCTGGTTGCGTTGGCGACCTCTTCCTCCTCCTCCTCCTCTGCCTTGTGCTTCCACTGTGGCCCCGCTGTCAGGTGGGAATGCCAGCAGCATTGCGTCTACCAGCGTGCGCTTGTACTCGCGCATCTTGCGATCGCGCTCCAGTGAGTGAATTAAGGACGGTACGTTGTCCTTGTAACGGGGATCCAGCAGCGTGGCCACCCAGTAATCAGCACAAGTTAGAATGTGGGCAACTCGGCGGTCGTTGTGGAGACACTGCAGCATGTAATCGCTCATGTGTGCCAGACTGCCCAGAGGCAACGAAAGGCTGTCCTCTGTGGGAGGTGTATCGTCTGTGTCCTCTGTATCCCCCCAGCCACGCACCAGTGATGGCCATGAGCTGGCCTGGGTGCCACCCTGCTGTGAACATGGTTCCATCTCCTCCTCCATCTCCTCATCCTCCTCATCCTCCAGAACTGTGCCCCTGCTGGACAATTGTGTCCCTGGCGTTTGTGTGTGCAGGAACCCACCCTCAGAGCCCCTTGCGAATGACTGCCCTGAAAGCCTTGGAAATGTTACCTCTTCATCCTCCTCCTCCTCCTCCTCATCCTGTGCCACATCCTCTTCCATCATCGCCCGAATTGTTTTTTGAAGGAGGCATAGAAGTGGGATAGTTAAGCTGACAGCGGCGTCATGGGCACTGGCCATGTTGGTGGAGTACTCAAAACAGCGCAACAAGGCACACAGGTCTCGCATGGAGGCCCAGTTATTGGTGGTGAAGTGGTGCTGTTCCGCAGAGTGACTCACGCGTGCGTGCTGCAGCTGAAACTCCACTATGGCCTGCTGCTGCGCGCACAGTCTTTCCAGCATGTGCAAGGTGGAGTTCCACCTTGTGGGCACGTCACATATGAGGCAGTGAGCGGGAAGGCCGAAGTTACGCTGCAGTGCTGACAGGCGAGCAGCAGCAGGGTGAGAACACCGAAAGTGCGCACAGACGGCCCGCACTTTCTGCAGCAGCTCTGACATATCGGGGTAATTTTTAAGGAACCTCTGCACCACCAAATTCAGCACATGCGCCAGGCAAGGGATGTGTGTCAAACCGGCTAGGCCCAGAGCTGCTATGAGATTTCGCCCGCTATCTCACACCACCAGGCCGGGCTTGAGGCTTGCTGGCAGAAACCACTCATTTGTCTGCTGTTCCATGCTCCTCCACAACTCCTGCGCGGTGTGTGTTTTTTTTCCCCCAAACAGGCAAGTTTTAAAACTGCCTGCTGTCGTTTACCCCTGGCCGTGCTGAAGTTGGTGGTGAAGGTGTTACGCTGACCGGATGAGGAGGCGGTAGAGGATGAGGAAGCGGAGTAGGAGGAGTTAGGAACAGGAGGCAAACTGAAGCGCCCTGCAATCCTCGGTGGTGGAAGGACATGCGCCAAATTGCTATCCGCCTCAGGCCCATCCGCCACTGCATTTACCCAGTGTGCCGTTAGGGAGATATAACGCCCCTGACCGTGCTTACTGGTCCACGTATAGATAGTTAGGTTGACCTTGGCACAGATGGCTTTGCGCAGTGCACACCTGATTTTTTCCCCCACTTGGTTGTGCTAGGAAGGGATGGCTTGCCTGGAAAAGTAGTGGCGGCTGGGCACGACGTACTGTGGGACAGCCACCAACATAAGGCTTTTAAAACTGTGCGTCTCCACCAGACGGAATGACAGCATTTCAAAGACCAAGAATTTTGAAATGCTGGCATTCAGGGCCAGGGATCGCGGGTGGGTATGGGGGTACCTCCTCTTCCTCTCAAGTGTTTGGGAGATGGAAAGCTGAACGCTTCCACGGGACATTGTGGAGATGGTTGGTGACCCAGGTGGTGGTGTTGCTGACAGATCGTCTGTTTGCGGGGTGGCAGGTGCCGGTATCACTACAGATGTGGATGGAGAGGCCGAGACTGCAGCAGAAGAGGAAGCAGGAGGAGCCAGAGACGTTTCTTGGTTTTGAAGGTGTCTACTCCACTGCAGCTTGTGCTTTGCACTTAGATGCCTGATCATGCAGGTTGTGCTCAGGTTGAGAAGGTTTATGCCTCGCTTCGGGCTCTGATTGCACAGGGTGCAAACCACTCGTGTCCTGTCATCAGCACATTTTCTGAAGAACTTCCACGCTAGAGAACTCCTTTGAGCTGGCTTTGGTGTGCTCGTTCCCTTGCTGCGTTGGGCAGTAGCAGGCGTAGTGTCTAGGGCACGGCCGCTCCGCTTCTGCACCCTGCTCCCTCTTCTGCTGTGCTAGTGGCTCTGTACGACCACCGCCTCTTCCTCCAAACTACTCAGGTCACCTGCATGACCTTCATTCCATGTGGGGTCGAGGACCTCATCGTCCTCCACATCATCTTCCACCCAGTCTTCACCCCTGCCCTCCTTGTCGGTCTCCACAATTCTGAATGCCGCAGCAGTTGGCACCTGCGTTTCGTCATCATCGGAGACGTGCTGCGATGGTCCTTCCATGTACTCATCTTGAGAAATAAGTGTAGGAAAAGAATTAGCCGCACATCCAGGGATTCCAATAGGTTTCAAATACCTTTATTTCCAAAAGTTGCAAATGATGACACCAAAGACACCAGCATGAAGTCTCGTAGACGCGTTTCACACATACATCTTGTGCTTAATCATTACAATGACTGTAGCTGACTATAGATCTTAAATAGACCGCCCCAATGAAAACAGGTGTACCGGGGGCGGTAACAATCAGCAGTTGTGCACAACTCAATTAATCACCTAGCCTCATCCCCAAAGGGCATCTCAGTGGCGATTTAAATATAAAAATCAAGCTGAAGTTCCAGCCCATGGTGTGTACCGTGAACTCACCCATACACACAAAGACCTGGACCGACAATCACATAGAAAAACGTTTAAAAAAAACGTTAAAAAAACGTGTAAAAAGTACCAATGAAAATCATTGGAAAAAATGTGAATACATACAACGTAACAAACAGAGAAGAATAATGACTATAACAAATGTAAGAACCTTTGTGTAGTATGTGTATGTACCTGTATGTCGGTATACACCCACACATACCTGAATACACTTCCTACATGAATATACAGAAATACAAAAATAGGTTCATAAAATCATTGTGTCTTCCATATGGTGTACTATAACCACAGAAGGATGCATGAATTCGTGCATCCATGTATACCGACATACAGGTACATACACATACTACACAAAGGTTCTTACATTTGTTATAGTCATTATTTTTCTCTGTTTGTTACGTTGTATGTATTCACATTTTTTCCAATGATTTTCATTGGTACTTTTTACACGTTTTTTTTAACGTTTTTTTTAAATGTTTTTTTAAACGTTTTTCTATGTGATTGTCGGTCCAGGTCTTTGTGTGTATGGGTGAGTTCACGGTACACACGATGGGCTGGAACTTCAGCTTGATTTTTATATTTAAATCACCACTGAGATGCCCTTTGGGGATGAGGCTAGGTGATTAATTGAGTTGTGCACAACTGCTGATTGTTACCGCCCCCGATACACCTGTTTTCATTGGGGCGGTCTATTTAAGATCTATAGTCAGCTACAGTCATTGTAATGATTAAGCACAAGATGTATGTGTGAAACGCGTCTACGAGATTTCATGCTGGTGTCTTTGGTGTCATCATTTGCAACTTTTGGAAATAAAGGTATTTGAAACCTATTGGAATCCCTGGATGTGCGGCTAATTCTTTTCCTACAAGTGTTCCCACGGAGGCTGGCCGGGGCCAGCACTCTACTGGATATCCTATCTCCTGGCAATCACCACACACTATACACCTGGAGCAGTGTCTTTCCTTTCTTGAGAAATAAGTGGTTGGGCATCGCTGCACTCAATCTCTTCCACTTCTGGGGCAGGGCTAGGTGGATGGCCCTGGGAAACCTTGCTGACAGAGTCCTCAAAAAGAAGAAGAGACTGCTGTATGACTTGGGGCTCAGACTGCTTGCCTGATTTGCAAGGGGGTGAGGTGAAAAACGGTTGGACATTGGCTGCAGGTGCCAACTCTGACCTTTCTGCAGTAGACTGGGTGGGAGACAATGTGAAGGAACTTGAGGCACTGTCAGCAACCCAATCTACTATCACCTCTACTTGTTCTGGCCTCATCACTTCTAGAGGCGTATGATGCCCTACCAAATACTGCTGCAGGTTCTGTCGCCTACTCAGTGGCGTAGCGTGGGGGGTGCAGGGGGGGCCGGCCGCACCGGGCGCAACATCTGGGGGGGCGCATCCGTAGTGTCACTCTGTCTGACTCTGACATACACAGTTCACACACTGTCTGCGGCTACCTCAATCTTTAGGCTGGGAGATGTCCAGCGCGGCCGCCCTATGGCTGAAAATGGCGGGGCTGGGCTGTGCCTCACCTGTCCATCAGTGGTGGCTGGTGCATTGGGGGCGCAAGGGCGCCGCCCCCCCCCCATCCATGCACCTGGCACCCTAATCTACATTCGGGGCGCCGGATGCATGGAGATCAATGTTTTTTTTTTTCAATCACCTGATTAGAGCCAGAGGCTCTAATAGGCTTCAGAAAAGGGTGGACCCAGGGCGCAGAGCCCACCCATTGTGTGACAATAGCGAATGAAAATTCGCTATTGCCACACGGATCCTCCTCCTCCTGGCCAATTCTGCATTGAAAGGGGGCACACTGGTCTCTCTGCATTGAAAGGGGGCACGCTGGTCATTCTGCATTGAAAGGGGGCACGCTGGTAATTCTGCATTGAAAGGGGGCACGTTGAACTCTCTGCATTGAAAGGGGGCACGCTGGTCATTCTGCATTGAAAGGGGGCACGCTGGTCTCTCTGCATTGAAAGGGGGCACGCTGGTTTCTCTGTATTGAAAGGGGGCACGCTGGTCTCTCTGCATTGAAAGGGGGCAATGTTTGTTTTCATAACAAACAATACATGTGCTTAGGGGGTAAGGGTTTCTTTAACTAATCTAGTGGAAGAGACTCGAGTGCTAAAATCCCGCGGGTTAGGGGGCGCAAATTACTTGCCTTGCCCCGGGTGCTGACAACCCACGCTACGCCACTGCGCCTACTCACACTTGAGGAAGGTGTTTCACTTGTGCGTGTAGCTGGCACAGATCGACCACGTCCTCTCCTTGCAACAGGAGCTCTACCAGCAGCACCACGACCCAGGCCACGGCCCCTATTTGACGGTCTCCTCATATTTCTGTAATTTATGATCTTGCCCTAGAAAGGTGTTTATTGAATAGCGGAACATAAACAACAACAGTATCGCACGGGTGTATCTCACAGTCAAATATGCAAACTATGCCGCAATTTAATTTTTTTTACCCCAAAAGGCGGAATAGGACAAAGGATAAAAAATGGTGTATCTCACATGTACAAACACAGACTAGGCCCCGATTAAAATTTTTTGTACCCTAAAGGGAGGATGAGGAAGAGGAGTAGGAGGAGTTGGGAACAGGAGGCAAACTGAAGCGCCCTGCAATCCTCGTCAGTGGAAGGAGATGCGCCAAACAAATTTAAAAAGGTGTATCTCACATGTCCCGATACAGACTATGCCGTAATTTAATTTTTTACACTCAAACAGGGTGTATATTGAATAGCGGAATAGGAAAATTTTTACAAAACGGTGTATCTCACATGTACAAACACAAACTAGGCCCCGATTACTATTTTTTGTACCCTAAAGGCCGGATGAGGAAGAGGAGTAGGAGGAGTTGGGAACAGGAGGCAAACTGAAGCGCCCTGCAATCCGCGGTGGTGGAAGGAGATGCGCCAAACAAATTTAAAAAGGTGTATCTCACATGTACCGATACAGACTATGCCGTAATTTAATTTTTTACACTCAAACAGGTGTATATTGAATAGCGGAATAGGAAAAATTTTACAAAACGGTGGTGTATCTCACACGTACAAACCCAGACTAGGCCCCGATTACTATTTTTTGTACCCCCAAAGGCAGGATAAGGAGTAGGAGGAGTTCGGAACAGGCAGGAGGCACACTGAAGCACCATCAAATCCTCGGCAGTATGAGATGCGCCCCAAAAATTGGAAAGGTGTATCTCACACGTACCGACACAGACTATCCCGCAATTTAATTGTTTTTACCCAAAGGTGTAGATTGAATAGCGGAATAGAAAATATGATATCAAAAGGTGTATGTATCTCACACGTAGAGACCCAGACTAGGCCCAAATTACTATTTTTGTACCCCCAAAGGCAGGATGAGGAGTAGGAGGAGTTCAGAACAGGCAGGAGGCACACTGAAGCACCCTCAAATCCTCAGCAGTATGAGATGTGCCCCAAAAATTGGAAAGGTGTATCTCACACGTACCGACACAGACTATCCCGCAATTTAATTGTTTTTACCCAAAGGTGTAGATTGAATAGCGGAATAGAAAATATGATATCAAAAGGTGTATGTATCTCACACGTAGAGACCCAGACTAGGCCCAAATTACTATTTTTTGTACCCCCAAAGGTAGGATGAGGAGTAGGAGGAGTTCGGAACAGGCAGGAGGCACACTGAAGCACCCTCAAATCCTCGGCAGTATGAGATGCGCCCCAAAAATTGGAAAGGTGTATCTCACACGTACCGACACAGACTATCCCGCAATTTAATTGTTTTTACCCAAAGGTGTAGATTGAATAGCGGAATAGAAAATATGATATCAAAAGGTGTATGTATCTCACACGTAGAGACCCAGACTAGGCCCAAATTACTATTTTTTGTACCCCCAAAGGCAGGATGAGGAGTAGGAGGAGTTCGGAACAGGCAGGAGGCACACTGAAGCACCCTCAAATCCTCGGCAGTATGAGATGCGCCCCAAAAATTGGAAAGGTGTATCTCACACGTACCGATACAGACTATCCCGCAATTTAATTGTTTTTACCCAAAGGTGTAGATTGAATAGTGAAATAGAAAATATGATATAAAATTGGTGATTTATCAATAGCACATGTGAACAGCAGTGTCTTATATCAGTCAGCTCTGCTGCAGGCTATAGAGGAAAAAAAAAAAGAAAATTCCCCTTTTAAGTTTGTAATTTTTAACTAGATTAGTACAGACTATGCCACAATTTAATTTTTTTAACCCAAGGGTGTATATTGAATAGTGGAATAGAAAAATGTGTATAACTTTTGAAATCACATGTGAACACAGCAGTGTATTATCACAGCCAGCACAGCAGCACTGAAGGAAAAATGCTGCACACAACTGACTGATAAAAAATACTTTTTTCTCCCTCCTCCTCAGCGGGCAAAAAGATTGTGTTCACACCACCCCACACACAGCAAAATCGATGTGGACCACTGACACCTGCCTATCTCCAGACTCTCCCTAAAAGGATCGATAAGATCGGTCACTGCCGGCACTGCAAACCCCCCCCACACAGCAAAATCGATTGTAGAACACTGACCCTAAATATCTCCAGCCTCTCCCTAAAAGGATCGATAAGATCGGTCACTGCCGGCACTGCAAACCCAACCCCCACACAGCAAAATCGATTGTAGAACACTGACCCTAAATATCTCCAGCCTCTCCCTAAAATGCCTATATCTCGCCCTGCCTGCAGCACTCCGACCTGTCCCTCAATTCTTTTCGGACACAATATGATTTTTGCCTGTCTGTCCCTAATCAGCAGCCAGCACGTATGATGTGTGCTCTTCCCTAATCTACAGCAGAATGACGCAGCGGCGCTCCGTCTCAAACTTATAAAGACTTGGTCACATGCTTCAGATGGCCAATCACAGCTACTTATACATTTGTAGGCATGGCTGGGATGGCTTAAGGCACACCAGTTAAACGCTTGTTGATTGGCTGTTGAAAGCCCGCCATTAAAAGCGCGCCAATACATACAAACCCGGAAATAAAATGACGAACACGGATTTTTACCCGAACATACAGTAAAGTTTTCGGGTCCGTGTTCGGGTGACAAAAATCCAATTATTCAGTACGAACACGAATAATACAGTCCGTGTTTGCTCAACACTAGTCAGCAGCAGACATGAATTGCACAGACTTTAACCAGATTCTCCCATAAACTTTGTTTGTGCTCACACTACTAGCATTTAAGAGAGAGAGAGGAGATGACTCTGGAGGAGCAGCCGAGGACTTCCAATCTCAAGAACCAGACTGTCAGACGTAACCATGCTGGAAATGCACCCATGGACAGAAGGTTTGGCCTGATGAGTAGGGGCACTGGGTTCTGGTAGCTTAACAGCAAGGGGAACCATGGCCATTAAGGCATCACTGCGACTACCTCCACAACTTCGTAAAAGAAAAATTCCCCTAGGAGTGGGACTTTTCAGGCAAAAACCAGGACTTGAGTATGTATAGTAACAAATTTTATTGAACAAGGTGACAATATACAAAAAACATATAATGTTGTAGACAGAAAAAACCAAATATGTTGTAAAAAAACATGGCCATAAATACGTCTCTGATGTACAGTTTGTCTGAGATATCTGGGTGGGACCAGACGCGTTTCGGTCATGCCCTTTTTCAGTAGTCCAACAGGGAGAACCAGATCTCAGACTGGAAATGTAGAAGACATCAATTAGCACTCCAAAATGACATAAGCATATAGTAAACAGTAGAAAATTACAGTGGTATATAACACATAATGTTTGTTTTACTAGTAGATATGGATATCATATCAGTGGGGTGCTAATAATGATACATACCAGACATATGAATTCTCTGTAGGACAGACGAAAAAAGACCATGTATGAAATTTAAAATCATGTCAGGGTCGGAGAACCCGTGTTGCCAAGACGCTGCCAAAAAGGTCTATACTTGGTTGTAGTACTCTTATAAATCGTATATAGACTACCAAATTGTAGTGAATTAGCACGTATAGAGAAACCTCAGGCCTAGCTTTCCTAGATGCCGGGGATCAAGATACTCCAATACGTATTCACATTGGGTGGTTGTAATCCTTCAATCCTGTTTCACCACAAGGATCCCAAAAAATAGGTCCGTATAGGAAGGCCTCTGTAAGAAAAAGAGAGGGAAAAGGGAAAAGGAAGGGAGATGTAGTAGAAGAAAGGAGTATTTGCTGGGAGCACATACAGCACATATATGGATAGGTGGTAATGAGAAGTGTTACCGTATTCATGATGGAGTAAAGCTTATCTTGATAGTATCTATCTATGAAGTATATTGGGCTTCTCCAATGTAGGTCCACAGGTGGGACACAGAGTCTATAGGGTAATGAATTCATATTTAGATGTGTTAAAAATAAATAAATCGGCTACAAAAGATAGCCAAAAAGAAATAGTAAGAAAAGGTACCATTCCCAAAGTGTGCCGATCCGTGTCCACAGAAAGAGGAAATCGCTAAAGTACTCATGAAGAGAAAGTAATGGTGATGGGTAAAAAGATCAGGCAAGATGGTAATCGATTTAAGAAAAAGAATCCCATAGATCGAACATGCAAGACTCAAAGTAGGAAGTATTGAGTTGTATATCGAAGATGATGCGTGGTTAAGATTCAAAAATAGAGAGAATATAAAGCATGTCCCAAACATAGGCAGTCCGCTTACCTGATACCCGGAGTAGATGAGTAATGGCGGAGAGCGTCCGCCATTAAGTAAACCAGCGCCTGCGCCGTGGCCCATGATGTGGGCCACGCCCACACGGCGTCCTCGGACCAATAGGGATCCCTCGTGTCCGGAGCGCACAGGCGCCGCCCACGCTCGACGTTGGCCGCGGCGTGCATTCCGGGCACGCCAGCGCACAGTATCCGGTCACATGGGTCCGTACACAGACAAGATCCATGAGTCCGTTCAGGGGCGAAGAGCGCCCCCTTTGTGCGCTGGGGGAAGAAACAGGAAGGAGATGGAAGGAACAAAAAGGATGAGAATAAATACATTGATACTTTGATTTATTGATGTGGATGTCATTGCTTTGTTCAAACACTTTGTTTACAGTAAAAAAAGGGAGGGGGGGGAGTTCATATATATAAAGATCACAACATTTTAAACCGGTAATAAGTACTAGCTACCTCATAGGTTCGCTCATTTTTAGGTACTTATATAACACAATATATGATATGGAATCTTTTCTTTTACATATTTATATGGTAGAAGTCCCTAGGTAGGTATATCAAAAAAAGAAAAGAAAATAAATAAATAAATAAATAAATATGTAAAAGAAAAGATTCCATATCATATTCGTCTGTCCTACAAAGAATTCATATGTCTGGTATGTATCATTATTAGCACCCCACTGACATGATATCCATATCTACTAGTAAAACAAACATTATGTGTTATATACCACTGTAATTTTCTACTGTTTACTATATGCTTATGTCATTTTGGAGTGCTAATTGATGTTTTCTACATTTCCAGTCTGAGATCTGGTTCTCCCTGTTGGGACTATTGAAAAAGGCAAGACCGAAACGCGTCTGGTCCCACCCAGATATCTCAGACAAACTGTACATCAGAGACGTATTTATGGCCATGTTTTTTTTACAACATATTTGGTTTTTTCTGTCTACAACATTATATGTTTTTTGTATATTGTCACCTTGTTCAATAAAATGTGTTACTATACATACTCAAGTCCTGGTTTTTGCCTGAAAAGTCCCACTCCTAGGGGAATTTTTCTTTTACACTTTCTAGAGGGATGATGGCAATCTCCATGACAAAGCACTAAACCCGAATAACCTCTTCACCTCCAGAACTTCTGTTCAGGGTTTTTGTAGAAACCCGAGGATGACCAGGACTTAAAGAAATGCACAGGACCCACTGCATTTCCAATGATCCGTCAGGGGACCTGCGCCTGAAAAACATCCACATGTAGAGACCATTCATTGTTGTCCAACCGGACTCTGGAAAGAAAGTCTGTTAGAATATTCTGGACTCTGGGGACATAATCCTGTAAGATGTAGGCTTGATTCTTCTGAGCCCAAGACATAATTGGCTCCGCTTCCTGTAATAGAGAACAGGCTGTGAGTCCCCCTTTGTCTTTTAACGTACTTAACGTAGGAGACCACCGTAGTGATGACTAGCCTAAGAGCACTGATGCTCCTTTCTTTATATGGTGAACGGCTTGTAGGGTGCAGAAGGCTGCCCGTAGTTTCAGACTGTTCAACACAATCATGGGAAATTGACAGCCCCGCCTGCCCACAGGCAGCAAGCCCCCCATCCTGTATTGATGGTATTGGATGTGATTGTGAACCAGGAAATGGGGCAATGGAGTGGAAAATGAGCCAGTTTCTCTATTGCAGCCACTAAGGGATGCACTCTCATGACTAAGGTTATGTAGATGACCTGAATTTTGCTTCCTGGCTCTCACTGCCAGAGAAACCTCTTCCAGTAGGGCTGCCTTCTCCAGAGCATCCACTTGACCATCGGGTCCGTATACACAAAAGTGTTGGTCATTTTAGACATTGAAAGGCGAGCAGATGGGAAGAATACTGAGGCAAGACCCAACTTGCCAACTGTGTCCCAGGTTACGGTGTTATCCAGCTTGTCAAAAGATGAAGCTCCCTCAAAGGGATCTTACACTATGCCTGTTACAGGCGCTATCAGCAGGCCCAGGCCCCAGCCATAGCACTCACTTTGCCATAACTGACGGGAGCATAACCTACGCTACTATGCGGATGATGTCAATTGGAGCCTCACCATGGAAACAGACACCAGCTCCGGCTCCTGATCTACCAAGTTTCTGAAAATGCTCTTAAATACTGCGTCCACATTCTCCTTACATGTTTCCATCACTTTAAACATGGCCACAAGAGCCCAGGCTGACTTTCAGGCCATTCACTGCATCTTTCAAGGAAGAGCGACATATTTGCTTGCCTCATCAAGGTCTCAAAAACTAGAGAGGCACCCTTTAGATGCTTTACATCCTTATCTCTGAATGGATAGAGCTTGGCCACCTTGCTCCACTCATTAAAAATAATTTGCTATATTTCCGTTAGGAATGGGAAATTAGAAAACTCTCTCTAGAGGTGCTTAAAGAACTTCCTCTTGCTTTGCAGGAGACTCTACAGGTTCTACTCATGTAAATGCCCCCTTCATTGCCTTGACCAAAGGTATCACAAGGGCAAAGGGACTCAACTCGCTCTACCTCACTGGGTAAATCACTTTATAGATGGATGGCTTGGTTAGGACAGTTACAATTCTTCCTGGCCATCCTTAGTGGGAGAACACGTCGTAACGGCTGTTGGACTTTGCGTGTGGTTGCACCCTACTCTTTAAGGGATTCTTGCACTAGGCACCTCACCAGAGATTCCATTTGCTGGAAATCACCATCCCCTTTTCAACAGCCTGAGCTTAGCATTGCTCACACAGAGACTTGCCCTCTGGGACCTAAGTCCTGCATCCCTAGCAGACTCCTTCCTTGGAATGGCGGTGGATGCGGTGCATAAAGGAGGATTCAGAGCTTCTACTATGAAGGCTAGACCAATGACAACTAAATCTGGAAGAAGAATGTTGATGTAGTGACCTAATGAGGTCTTTATCATCTCATGCCGTTTATTGTGAATCTGACCTACAAGGACTTAAAAAAACAAAAAAGAAAACAAAATAGGGTAGAAAGGAAAGGGTTAAAAACCCAAAAGGAGTGCCCAGGCAAGCGAGGAAAGGAAAGGGTTAAACACACCCTCTCATACCCGCTACACAAGGGGAGGGGGCAGTGATTAATCCATAGTGTGGAAACTGCACAGACAGCCAACCTGCACAGGTGAGAACCAATGCAGGATCACACACACAGGCAGCAGGGTGTTATTGCAGAGCATATACCTGTGATGATTGCACACGGCATTTAGGGAAAACTGCTGCAAGCTGACCACAGAGAAATCCCAGTATCGACAGTACTGACCGCTGATTGAATTTCTCCACTGTAATGACGCCACTACCGCCCACAGCACACATGGCTGAGTCTCTGGGCAGGAGTGACCCAGGAACGCCAGGCCGGAAGAGAGAGCGGCGGCTTGGAACACAAATGCGCTCAAGCTGCCAAAGGCTGGAGGACACTAAAGCACACAACTGCTGCCATGGAATTTGCAATATAAAAGTATACATCACTGCATGCACCCCCCATGACCATGCCTGGATCCAGAAGATGTTGCTGCATGGGCCCAGAGCCTTTGTGGCCACCTGCTAATAGCTAGCCTCTTAGGCCGTACTGACGCTTTGCTTGCTAATGGCCAAGCTTAAGCTCTTCATGGCACTGCATTCATCGCCCTTCTCTACCCCACTAATAGCTGTGGACTGCTGAACACTACACATGGCACAGAATCCATCACCCTTATCCATCCCGGTAATAGCTGGAGACTGCTAGAGACTCCACATGTCATCCGGGGCACAGCTTGCCGAACAACCAGGCCTCGATCATGGACACTAAGACTTCAACCATTCTGGTTGAGAAGGACAAAAAAGGAATGTGGCCTCTGGCTCAGAGCAAAGATTTATGGGAGTGGGGTACTATAGGGGAGGAGTGGAGGTGGGGCTTAACCCATACGTATGCTGCGATGGAGTCAGTCAGGAAAGATTTTTTTTTCAGAAAAAAAAAAAACAGGAAACATAACAGTAGTATTGGCACAAAGTTTCCAAGATGGCATTCACAATAACTGAAAACATCAGTAAATAACATCACATATGTCATGTTCATATGGCCAACTTTAGTCACCTTGTCCCCTAGAGGGTTACAAAAACCTTCATATTGTAAGGATTTATAAAACTGTACAAACTGTAAAACCATTTTCAGGTAGTTTTGAAGAGAAACAAAGATTCTCTGAGCTACCCATCATAAACATTATGTGTATGGTTTCTCTCAATGGAGAACTATGGCCTCTATTAAAAATTACACACTGCAGCATTTAATTATAAGTGGATCTGCACTTACAGTTTCCCCTTTGTTCCTTTGTAGAGCCGTACAAATAATAACAAAATCGCTGCACTGTTCCTGAATTCAGAGCAGCTTTGTGCCTGTATGTAAGGGTCATACCAGACGGGCCATGTTATTTGAAGCTATTCTTCAAAGCAATTTCCTGCTAGGGAAATCATAGTTATTTTCCATAGAATTGCTAAATCACTAATATTACAGTGATTTGTAATTCAGTCAGAGGAATTTTTAATTGTATTTTATGAGGCTTGTGCATGACATAGTAACTGGATTTGAGGCCTGTTTAGACTGTCACACAGAAGCCTTTAGATGTGCTTTAATCATAATACAGCAGCAGATTGTGCAATCAACTGCACTGCAGTCACTTATACAGCAGTAGAGGGGAGTAACTGCTGTGAAGTTGATTACCAGTTTCCCTGGTATATGCTGATTCAATCTCAGACTGAAACTTTGCATCTTTCAGCAATTGAGCATGTTTTTTAACATATTTATTTAAAATGCAATTTAATAATGAAAAGTTAGTGTTCCATTGAAGCATAGTGAGAAATTGCTTTTCCCCCATTTTGCTTTCATAGCAAAGACCAAAATGCATGCATCTAACGAGTAGTTAAATTCTACCTTAAATTGTTATTAAACCCAGGAGCCTGCATTCACTATATCTGGTCCCCCACAGTACACAGAACATGGAAACGCTAATATTTTATTAAATATAAACTGCTAAATACCTTTTCTCATCAGCAGTATATAGAAGTCCTGTGACTTTCAGTGTCCGACCGAGCACTAGTTAAAGCTTGTGGGAGGTGTTTTCATTCTCTTTCGACTGTCCAATGAGGCTGCATGACCCCTGATCCTCTGTCTGTACAGTGTTTAATGGCGCTGTGCCAATCACATGCACCCCCCCCCCCCAAAAAAAAAAAAAAAAAAAAACCTCTCTAGCAATTCACACCAAACTGAGCGTTTGCAGAGTGCTCCCCAAGGCTCTGTACTATCAGGAAATTTGATTGGGGACTGTAGAAGAAGGGGAGGATCAGAGAAGACAGGATTGTGATGGAACCGCTGACCCACACTGTACTTGTGGTCTTCTGTCAGTATACGGCTTCCTTGCAGTCATGATATAAGACATAGATATCAAATCCTAGCTGCCCCCATACAAAGCTAGCCAACAACTTAGCTTGTACAAGTTAAGGAACCTTCTCCTTTATTGAACAGTTTCACACTCAATTTATGCACATATGAGCACATCCCCCTCCTGATCAAAATACCACACACAGGTCAGGGGTTACCTGATTACATTATCATATGCAGATAGAATTGTATACAGAAATATAATTAACCTGAACTAATTATCTAGCCATCTGGACAGAACAACGTGGGCTCATTAACATTTAACAATGGGACAGGCAGACTTAACACAATCCACATCCCAACTCAATAGATAGAAAATAGGACAAGACTGCCAAAGACAGTCTGTCCGTCTCCTACATTGAAGTACATGGAATACACATCTACGTATTGCTATGAATATTTAGGAGTCAGACTTCATGGCAATAGGCTATAGGTCTCACAGTGTAAAGTGGGATTAAATCTTCATATTTCTTGAGAGTCATTGCTTACAAATATTACTGTCCCACTTGAAGCAATCCAAACCATTAAGTATCTGTCTTTTACAAGGATAAACCAGCCTTTTTACACAATGTGCAGGATTAACCCCTTAGGTTCCACAGTATAACAAACATGCTATACTGCATATACAGACTGATTTTACTGTTGTGGGTTTAGTAACACTTTAACTCATTTATTATGTCTTCCTGTGTAAGGCATGAAAATTCTATGCTTTTCTCCTTTTCCCACAGGGGTAAGATGTGTTTTTTTTTTTTTTTTACTTACTTACTTATATCACTGTGTATGCGAGACACTGAGAACCACCCTCATCAAAAAACAGTCACTGCAAAGGAACTGTGCAGCAGCATGTGGTTCACCTGCCCATTTTGTCAGTTGGTCAGTTACTGCTCCAGCTCTGCAGATATAATATTTTACTCAGCAGAATACAACATCCTGAATCTTTTTTCCCTAGCGTTACATCAATTTAGGGGCCGTTTCACACAGGCGGACAGTTCAGATCCGCCTGTCTGTTTTTTTGGCGGATCTGAACGGTCACCCAATGCATGTCTAGGGGGCATCGCATGTCAGCGGAGACATGTCCGCTGACATCCAATCCGTCAAATCTGGACGGATGGAAACCCTATTTTCCATCCGTCCAGCGGATCGGATGGGATCGGATGAGAATGGACAGATGGTCCGTTCCCATCCGATTCCCCCATAGAGATGCATGGGGACCTGACAGCTGTGTTTCCGCACACAGCGCGGAGAACAGCTGTCATGCTCCTGCTCAGCGGGGGATCAGCAAATCGATCCCCCGCTGAGATAGACAGAGTCCATCTGACGGACGGACTGTGTGAAAGAGCCCTTAAAGTGATTTGCAGGGCAAACAGATTAATTTAATTGCCTACACCTCTTGCAGCTTAAATGTATCTTCCCTTTGCTACAATACCATTCCATTCTACCTCTTGTGTAAAGAGAAAAAGGCCAGTGTAAAGTTCAAGTCATTCTGGTTGTAGGTTACAAAGGACTATGGACTCTCCTGTCCCCATGTGACAGTAAGACCTGATGATTTTTATTTGGAACCCAGTGCTATGTATTGGCAAGAAGGGGGCAAGAGTCACATTCTCTCCAAAACCGGGTGCTTCCCTTTATCTCTTGTGGCTAACAGAGTGGTAGGGGGCAAAGATTAGTACAGGCGGCAGTTTGGGGGGGGGGGGGTGCAACTAAGTAAACCCTTTTTTGTCTTGCAGACCCTCTGAAAACAATTGACTCCCTACACATTTATCTGTCTAATGGCTAATTTACAAATAATAAATACAAGAATAAAATTATAGAATCATAAACATGTGAAAATCAAATCAAAGGTCAACTTTGAAATAATAACTAAAAGTATGCACTCTCCTTTCGTTTGTTGTTGTTGAATTTTTAGTTTAATTGCAGTTCAAATACATAAAGTCAATGAAAAGAAAAAAGACAGAAAATACATTCTGTGAAGATAACTGGAAAATTGATGTTCGTGCTAGGAAAAAATCCTCCTTGAACTGTACATTAATAAAAAAATAAAAATAAATTAAGAACTTCAGGCATTCAACTGAATCTTGCACACATACCCCCATGACCCCAATAACTGGTGATTGCAAGAAGGAAAAGATGGAGTGCTTGCCCTACAGGAATAATAGCACAAGTACAATAACAGAGCCCTGCTTTACTTGTCAAAAAAGGACACTTGAATGTTTTTAAAATGTGGCCTGAGAAGTCTTGTACCACACAAAAGAACAATAAAAATGCATGATGGTATGTTTTTTTTTTTTTTTACTAAGAATATAACACACACAGGAGTAATTGAGTGCAGGATGGTTTGATAACTGGCTGTATGAGAAAAAAGCACCAGCAAAAAAAAAAAAAAGAGAGTACGTTGTTATTTTTCGAAACAAGGTCACTTCTGCGTTCAATTTGCAACTCAGACACTTCTACCAAATACTATTTTGTTCAATAGATTTCGAAAACATGTTTCCACTACGGTCTTACACACACACACACACACACACACACACACACATATATATATATATATATTACAAGAAGGAAACTCAGAGAAAAATGTTCCTTATTGTGTTCCCACACAAATCATCCCTCTTGATGTGAATACAAGTTTGAGTCTAGATGAAAACATCACGTGGGAAAAAGGTGTGTTAAGTTATTATGTTATGGGCATGGAGAAAACTATCAACATTTTTTTTTTTTTTGCTCATTTAGCAGGATTATTATAGTCATTAATGAGGCTGATAATTAAAAATCCTGGACTTGGAGGAGTACTGGCTTTGGGAAAATTGGCAAAATATTGAACTGAGAACTGTACGGTAGAAACTGTTCCCAAAAAAGGCTAGGAGAATGCAAATAACTACAGTAGTCACTTTTACCTGTAGGCTCCTTGTTGATTTTTTCTATTGACTTAAGATGCCTTGTTTTCCATTGCAGGGTTGATTTTCTAAAAGCATATAGACGGTTTATTTTTCAAGAGAAATTGCACTTTGCAAGGGAATTTTCCTCAGCACTTAGTAAATATGCTCTGAGGACTTCCATCATCCAATCATGTAGAGAAGGGAGGGTGTGGAGTGAGAAGGACCGCAGTGGTGTTACCCACGGGGGGCCTAGTTACATCCAGGGTGTAACAGAAAATCACCTGTCGGCCCTATTGAATCAGAGAGCCACGCAACCATAATGCAATAGAGCAAACGTGAGGAAAAAGAGGAAACAAAGAGGTGTGACCTCAGAAGGTTGCTTGGAAAAAGGGATGCTCAAATCTGAAAATTAAAAATAAAAATGCTTTATTGAGAAAAAGTTGGACAAGAAATGGAACAAGTGGCGCAAGCTGTTAGCACTACATAAAAACGATAGTCCATATAATAGCACATCAAGGCTATGATAAAGTATTAAGGTGAGATGAGGAAATAGTCTGAATGCTCAGGGCCAGCCTGTTGGGGAGCAGAAGCGATCTCCAAACATGCAACAAACAAAAGAGAAAACAGGCGCCTCTGAGTTAAGACTGCGATTTAATATGGCAAACAAGTAATAAAAACTTACATCAAAGTAAGTATAAGCAGACAAGATGGGTCCTTCCGGTGTCCATGTGGAGGCTGGGGCTTGGAGTCATCACTGTGGGTCTGTAATCATCTCCTCTCTTCCTCTTCCTGTCCAGCAGGAAGTGGAGGGTGTCACAGCAGTGAGATGGAGGCTTGGACAGCAGGGTGAAACCGCAGTGAGATGGAGGCTTGGGCCGCACAGTGGCTGTGATGCTTGTCCACAGGATCTTCCGGCGTAATGACTGACGCGTTTCCGAGCATGCGCACTGTGGTGGGAAACCAGCGCGCGCTCCTTTTTCAAAGTCAAATGTAAAAGGGAAAGAGAAGGACCAATTTATGTGTTTCGGGACAATGCCCTCTGGTGGTGAAGTTATAAAACTACTATCAAAGTAAACATGACTCTACATTATAGCTGTATGAGGAACAATGCCCTCTGGTGGTGAAGTTATTAAATTACTATCAAAGTAAACATAACTCTACGTTATGGCTGTATGAGGAACAAACCAGTAAGAAATAAAAATAAACAATAATATACATGTGATACGATGCATAAAGAGAATAATGCCATAGACAATGAGAGGAAAATTAGAGGGGGAAAAAAAAAAAACAAACAAACCATGGGATGAAATGAGAAAGAAATGATAAATGTGGAAATAAAATTAAATATTAATGAAAATAAAAATAAAATATAAAAATGAAATTAAAATAGAAATAAAAATCAAAAATGGGAAATTAAAAATAAAAATAAATGTAAACAAAATAAATAAAGAATTGTATATGATGTAAGCATATCATTAACTGAGACTAAATAAACAATAAAAAAATATATATAAAAAAAAAAAAAAAAATATTATTATATTTGTATGTGATAATGTAAAATTCTTATAGTATATATTGATACATGTATGTATAAAATCAGGAAATGGATACTAATGCAATGAGATGGATGGAATGGGAACAATGATGAATATCAACCTGAAAGAGGTATGAATATGGAATGTATAATCATTCGGTGGAGACAAGGGATAAATGCTAGACAGTGAGTGGATGAGGAATTGTTGGCGGCAGGAAGGGTAGGAAGGGGGGTGGGAAAAAATAAATAAATTAATAAATAAATAAAAATTAGCACTGTATGGATTACCTAAAGTGAACCCTAGAGGGGACTAATTAAAGAATGGTGGATACATCCAATTCTTCGTTCATCCCATTGGGCGAAAGTGTATTGAGGGAATAGATCCAAAACGTTTCACGTTCGCACAGTTTGTGAAATCTTTCGGCTTCGGGAAGGTCTTTTGATATTTGCTCAATGATCCATACCTCAAGATTTGAGGTAGATTTGTCATGGTGTCTGAGAAAGTGGCGGGGGACGCTATGTTTGTCTTTTCCTTCCTCTATTTTTCTCCTGTGTTCCCCAAATCTTTGTCGAAGGGGACGGATCGTGCGTCCTACATAGAGGAGGTTGCAAGGACAACTGAGGCAATAGATTACAAAATCAGATGAACAATTGAAAAAATCAGCGAGGTTGTATGTTTTGTTATGTGTATGAAATTATTTTTTACCATGTTTTACATATGCACAGGTTTTGCACAAAGACTTGTTGCACCTATACATGCCTGTTAAAGGAATCAGGCACACCCTAGGGGTGGCGTCTTTAATGGTTTTAAGTTTGCTGGGTGCAATTTTGTTTTTAAGGTTGGGTGCTTTCCTGTATGTGACTCTGGGAGTACTTGGGAGGACTAATTTGAGATGGGGGTCCTCCAAGAGTATAGGCCAGTGTTTTAGAAGAATCTGTTCCATGGTCTTGTGTTTGTAATGGAATTTGGTGGTGAAACGAATGGATTGATCAAATGTGTCTCGGGTTTTGGCAGGAGGGGGATCTGTGAGGTACAGATGATATGCTTGATCTACCAGGGGGAGTGGATAACCTTTGTCCAATAATTTGGCTTTTAGAAGCTGACTTTCAGCTACATAGTCATCGTGCCTGGTGCAATTGCGCTTCAGCCGACAAAATTGTCCCTTGGGAATATTGTTGGTCCATTTGTTGTAATGGCAGCTCTTGTAGTGCAATAGGGAATTACCTGCAGTAGGTTTTATATATATTTTTTTATTGTATATTTAGTCTCAGTTAATGATATGCTTACATCATATACAATTCTTTATTTATTTTGTTTACATTTATTTTTATTTTTAATTTCCCATTTTTGATTTTTATTTCTATTTTAATTTCATTTTTATATTTTCTTTTTATTTTCATTAATATTTAATTTTATTTCCACATTTATCATTTCTTTCTCATTTCATCCCATGTTTTTTTTTTTTTTCCCCCTCTAATTTTCCTCTCATTGTCTATGGCATTATTCTCTTTATGCATCGTATCACATGTATATTATTGTTTATTTTTATTTCTTACTGGTTTGACCTCTAGAGGGACCCTTGTTCCTCATACAGCCATAACGTAGAGTTATGTTTACTTTGATAGTAATTTAATAACTTCACCACCAGAGGGCATTGTTCCTCATACAGCTATAATGTAGAGTCATGTTTACTTTGATAGTAGTTTTATAACTTCACCACCAGAGGGCATTGTCCCGAAACACATAAATTGGTCCTTCTCTTTCCCTTTTACATTTGACTTTGAAAAAGGAGCGCGCGCTGGTTTCCCACCACAGTGCGCATGCTCGGAAACGCGTCAGTCATTACGCCGGAAGATCCTGTGGACAAGCATCACAGCCACTGTGCGGCCCAAGCCTCCATCTCACTGCGGTTTCACCCTGCTGTCCAAGCCTCCATCTCACTGCTGTGACACCCTCCACTTCCTGCTGGACAGGAAGAGGAAGAGAGGAGATGATTACAGACCCACAGTGATGACTCCAAGCCCCAGCCTCCACATGGACACCGGAAGGACCCATCTTGTCTGCTTATACTTACTTTGATGTAAGTTTTTATTACTTGTTTGCCATATTAAATCGCAGTCTTAACTCAGAGGCGCCTGTTTTCTCTTTTGATTGAGAAAAAGTTGACCACAATATCATCTGGTACACTATGCACCGTGCAAGGTGGGTAGTGATACCACTGAGGAAAGCAAAATTCAATTTTTTGTTTTTCTTGCACTTGCCAGGGTCAGCTCTGAGGCTAATTCCCTCGCAAAGTGCAAATTCTCTCGGAAAGTTAACAGCCTATTTTCTTTAGTGAATTGACCCCGGTGCCTCTGTATTGCGATGGGCAAATTGGTTGAGGAACATGGCTTTGCTTCCCCTTGTCAAAGCCGCCCTCTAATGACTGGTGATATGATGGCTATTCAAGAAGTAGCAGGTGAGGCTCAGAAAGCACAGATACACAGAATAAATTAAGCAGGTGGATCTTTGTTCACGCTGGTCCTCAAGTGCAGCTTCCTCTCCAGTACTTTCCTCTAGAGAACAATAATCGGCACTGTAGTGAAATCACCAATTTTCACTTGAAATCTTGGGAAACAAGCAGTCCATATGATCTCATACTGCAGATTTACAGCTACAGGACAGTAGGTACAGGAGAATCTAGGCACCTGAACAACACTGTTATTTTTTGCAAGAGGAATGGGACAGTAGACAGGATTTTCTTAACTACTAAACTTATACTAAACAGATGACACTCCACACTGAATTTGGAATTTAAAAAGGCCGCGGCCGTTTATTATTTGTATCAACAAAACACTTTTAAACTTGAAAACGTTTCTTAACCACTTAAGCCCCGGAAGATTTTACCCCCTTCCTGACCAGTGGGTATTTTGCGATTCAGCACTGCGTGAGTTTAACGGACAATTGCGGGGTCGTGCGACGCTGTATCTAAACGAATTTGGTGTCCTTTTTTTCCCCACAAACAGAGCTTTCTTTTGGTGGTATTTGATCACCTGTGCGATTTTTTGATCATGCGCTATAAACAAAAAAAGAGCGTAAATTTTGCAAAAATAGCAATATTTTTCAAATTTTTTTATATGAAATTCCCCCCCAAAAAAATGTAAAAATCAAAGTTTTTTAACATTTTTGGCCAATTTGTTTTATGCTACCTCTGTTTGGTAAAAAAAATCGCAAAAAAAGTATTTTGATTGGTTTGCGCAAAAGTTATTGCGTTTACTAACAAAGGGAAAGATTTTTGTTGTTTTTTTTTTAACGCGTAATGGCGGCGATCTGCGATTTTTTTTGCAATACTGCGACATTGCGGCGGACAGATCGGACCCTTGACTGACATTTTTGACACTTTTGGGGTTACCAGCGACATTTCTACAGTAATCAGTGCTATACATATGCACTGTTACTGTAAAAATACACTGGCAGTGAAGGGGTTAACTTTTTTTGAAAGGGAGGGGCTATGTGTGTCCCTAGGGGCGTGCTTTCTACTGTGATTGGCTGTGGCTTCAGATGTATGAACAGTGATCAACGGTTCTACATAGTAGAACCGTATGATCATCCTTCATACACAGGGGAGAATGACAGGCAGCTTGTTTACACAAGCCGCCTGACTTTCTCCCTCTCCCCCGCCGATCGCAGAGTGACCGGCGGACATCGGGTCCACCGATCACACGCGCGGGGGGGTCCGTGACCACGCGGGAGCGCGCCTCCGGCGGCGCGCGCTCGCTCCCTAGACCCTCACAGGCAAAGCGACGTAGGTAGTCGTGCGGCGGTCGGGAAGTGGTTAAAAAAACAGTCAATAAACCTGGCCACTACGGCCCAGGTTTAAGGCTCCGTTTCCACTGCTGCGGCTACAGAGTCGTGCTACTTCTAGAGCGACTCTGTAGTGTTACTTGTTTGCGGCTTTCAGTGAGACTTGTCCCTCATTATAGAGGGAAGTCGCACTGAAGTCGGCCCAAAAGTAGTGCACAAACTACTTTTCAAGTCGCCGCAACTCAAGTCGCGGCAGTGAGAACGGGTCAAATAGAAATGAATGACTTTTGACTTGCTGTGCGACTTGACATGTGTCAAGTCGCACCGCAAGTCGCAACAGTGGAAACGTAGCCTAACACAAGCAAATAAATAAATTAATTAATACATCAATTATCCACTTGTAAATAATATCATAACTTGAGAAACAACAAGTAAATATTGTCCCCCTAAGCTATATAAGCGAAGGTGACCCAACAAATAATATACTGGCCGCGACAAACAAAAGGGGAGGGAGGGGAACAGCACAACTTGATGGTGACGAGATGGTCTGAGGTGATGAGGTGATCTGAGGAAACCGTCCCATGGGAGCCCCCTTAAATAGGGCTGGAGAGAGCTCAAAAGGCGGGAAGATATCAGGACAGAACCAGGTACCTCACCTAATCTTCCTAGCTACAGGGAAGGCTCAATCAGATAGGGGCTTATTTTGACCAACCACAGGCTAGGGACCCTGTCTCCCCCTAGTAACAGGTATTCTCCTGACACTAAGCCTTCTAAATCTGCCTTGTTACTAAACCTGTTACCTGTCACTCTCCCATAGATAAAAGGGGGGTTATGTGACCCCCTTTTATTTCCATTCAAGACAAAAGGTAGATTTTTCAGTGTACTGCCTAGGCACAATTAACATTTCTCTTTGAACAAAGTTGCAATTTTTTATTATTGTTTCCTTGCTGCAAACTGATACATAATGATAAAGCTCAATTAAAAGTACAAAAATAGATATGCAATCAGATTCTGTCATTTTACAGACAACCTCCATTTTATAGTTGTACCTTCAATTTTCTGTTAGACTGTCTAAACGTGACTGCGCAGTTCAGCTGTGGGATTTAGCTTATACACACCTATATCAGCTTCAGCATAGAGCACCGGAGTGGAAAACCACGATTAAGCATTTTTACTGAAAGAAAAAAGTATTCTAATATATTTCCAAGCAAGCAAACCTCCCTCACAAAGTATACAAAGTGGAGGTCTTTAACATGTTGATTGTAAACAATCATAAACACTGACTGAAAGTTATATAACATAAATCATTGTAATAAACATCAAATATTAAAGCAGACCTTGCAGTAAAATGCAGGGTGGGCTAATAATGACTGGGCATCTCCTAATGTAAAAATCGCTGACTGATTTCCAAAATATACCTGTAGAGAAAAAAGTAAGGTTTTGACCTTCCTCATCCTCTTTCTGACCATGCCTCCTAGTCAAGGGTAACTTCATACACCATCCAGCATGAGGAATACAGAGCAGCTGAAATTTCCTGAATAGATGCTCCTGCACTGTACCAGGGTGTCTTTTCAGGAGATTAGGGGCACACATCTTTTTCCGGAAATCCTCCTTGAAGGAAAGTGGTCTCACATCCAGTAATGTGTAAAATTTGGTTAAGTATATCATCTAACCTTTTTCTTTACAGATACATTTTAAAAAGACTAATAGGCCATACACACTATAAGATTTTCTGAAGACTTTTTCCTTCAGACTTACCAAAACCATATAATATGAGGTCAAACCTAAACACTTTCTATTTGTATGTAATCTGGCAGGCCCTTGCACTACATAGAAAAGGTAAGTCTGAAGGAAATCTAACCACAAAAGTTGGATAGTGTGTATCCAGCTTTAGAAAGCAGGGTTGAGATTTGCAGTTGCAGCAATGCAGCAGTAGCAGCAAACTTCACCTGTTTGTATTTTGCCTGAATGGGGGAACTAAATGGCCAGATGTGGTCTTTTCCCATGCGCAAGTCTCGGACTGCTTGTGCAGCTGAAAACCATGACAACTTCCTGCTGTGCAGAAGACAAGCCTCTTTAGTTGCTAGTGTCCCTGATTGCTAGCAGGTTGGTGGCTGCTTGCATGCTAGCAACCAAGGATACTGAGCAGGCTATTTTCCTGCACCTTAGTAACTGATAATATAAATGGTTGCTAGGACGCTGGCAGCTGAACAGTCATTGGTTGCTATGGTACACAGTAACAACCAATGAAGATATGCAAAAAAAAATGTGCCCCCCTCCAAAAAAAAAAATCCATACCAGACCCTTATGATCAATATGGGTCTGTTATGGATTTTATGGGAGTACAGCAAGTAAAAAACTCAAAACACTGGGATCCCCAAAATCCATATTAGACCCTTATCTGAGCATGCAGCCTAGCTGATATTAAGGGGAGATAGTAACAATGCTCGCCTCTCTCCTAAACCATAACAGGTTACATGCCCTCAACAAGGGGGAAGGGGGGGGGGAATGTATGCGCGTGGGGGGGGAACATAAGAGTCTTGAAACCACTTTATATTAGAGGGGTCCCAGATATCTGGCTGCCCTCCTACACTGACAAAAAAAAAAGTAGTAAATAAATGAACAACAAATGTTCAAGGTCCTTTATTAACCACTTGCTGCAAAATTACATTCCTGTATGTCATTCTGCTTCATGTGATTGTACAGGGGTGAAGCCTGGAGGCTTGTGATAACAACCAATGGGTCTAAGCAGCTGCTCGATTGTGATCACAAGCAGCAAAACGTCCACCACCTCCCGCCGCTCCAAATGGGCTCTCCTGTCCCACTGGAAGGCTCAAGAGACCAGCTGGCACGTCCGCCTGCTGGCCTAAGATCCAAACAAAGCTGAAATCTAGTAACCTGGAAGCAACGTCATGACATCACTTCTGGTTTACTGGAGTCTTAAAGGCGCTAGATTTAAAAAATGTCAGTATTCAAAACAGCCAAACTTGGCATTTTGGATGCTTTTAAGTGCAAAGGACCCCAGATTTCTCTAAAAAAAAAAAAATGACACATGATTATTGCTGTCACAAGGGATGTTTACATTCCTTGAGACAGCAATAAAATAGATAATCCATACCAGACTTTCATCAAGAATAAGGGTGCATTTACACTTGAGAATGCACCCTGTCTGCGATCAGCTGCGAGAACCCCAGTGGGGGTTCCCTTGACTGGCCTGCGTCTTGGGATGATCACTCACTTGTGATCGCTGCATGGGCGATTATATGCGAGTGGGCGCAATTAGCTGTAAGAGCTGGCAGCCTTCCATTGCTTTCAAAGAGGCTGCCTACTTGCAGCTGATCACTGGGAACTCCTGCTGGGGTTCTTGCAGCTAAATGCAGACAGGGTGCATTCACAATTGTGAATGCACCCTAATGATCTGGTAGGGATGTTGAAGGGAATTCTGGCTGCTTTGCTTACAGACAAAATTAACCACTTCTGGACCAGAAGGATTTGCCCCCTTAATGACCAGACCATTTTTTTGCGATTTGGCACTACATTACTTTAATGGACAGTTGCGCGGTCGTGCGACGCTGTACTCAAATAAAATTGATGTCCTTTTTTCTCACAAATAGAGCTTTTTTTTGGTGGTATTTAATCACTTCTGGGTTTTTTATTTTTTGCGCTATAAACAAAAAAAGAGTGACAATTCTGAAAAACAAAAAAAACAAAAACAATATTTAGACTTTCTGCTATATAACATCCCCCCCCCCCCCAAAAAAAAAATGTAAAAATCAAAATGTTTTAACATTTTAGGCCAGTTTGTCTTCTGCTACATATTTTTGGTAAAAAAATCACAAAAAGCGTATTTTGATTGGTTATCGTGTCTACTAACTACGGGAAAGATTTATGTCTTTTTTATTGTTTTTTTTTTTTTTTTTACTAGTAACTGGTGGTGATCTGCAATTTATAGCAGGACTAGGACATTACGGCGGACAGATCGGACCCCTAACTGACATTTTTGACACTTTTGGGGGGACCAGTAACATTACTACAGTAATCAGTGCTAAAAATATGCATTGTTACTGTAATAATTACACTGGCAGGGAAGAGGTTAATACTGTGGGTGATCAAGGGGTTGAATGTGAGCCTAGGGGAGTGATTCTAACTGTGGGGGGGGGGGGACTTAAGAAATGATCACATCCTACATAGAAGGATCACAGGCACTCTGTGATCATTCCAGAGAGAAGAACGGTCAGCTGTGTTTACAACAGCTCACCGCTCTTCTCTCTCAGCGGGGAACGATCGTGGGTGCCATGCAGCAATCGGAGCCACCTGCCATGTGCATCCTGCTGCCGAGTGGGGGCGGGAGTGCGCCGGTGGCGGTGTGCGTTTGCCCTTTAGCTGTAGGCACGCGACCCACGTATACCTACGTCAGTTCGTGCAGGAAGGGCTGCCTGCCGCAGTATAACTGCGGCGGGCGGTCCTTAAGTGGTTAATGGTGTGCCACCTCACAGGCAGGTTTAAGGCAACTCCCTTAGCTTTGTCATTTTTTTTTTTATGTTACCCATTAAACCTTGTTAAAAGAGCTGCTCCTTGTTGAATGGTATACTGTAAAATAAAAATTCAATATTAGTATTTGTCCCCCCTGCAAGGGCCCAGTTCCTAATGCCCTTTGTTTGATATTCACATGCCTATTAACATTGAAAATTGAAAGAATATGTTGTCAAAATTTGCCCTCCATTGATGACAAATTGAATTGCATTAAAGTTCAAAATCTGTGGATTTTTGAGCGAGTTTGCCAAATGCGCCTGTGAATTGAACCTAAGCAGATTCACTCATCACTATTAGCCAGACATAGGAGGGGAGAGGGTGTAGACATTATAAGTGGACCTTGCATTGTGCTGCAAAGTCCATTTTAATTATTTTAACCTTTCAACATTTAAACCCATGCAAACGGTGTCATGAAATGCAATTGTGGGGTAACCCCATATGAGATACATAATGCATAAAGGCAAACATTTGTTTCACAGTTTCTTTGAAAAGAAAAGCACATCCCTGGCTGATGTATTATTACCTTCATGCATTATGCCTTGTGTTTACAGTGTATGTTCTGCATTTCACAGGTAAATGATTTTAATTATTTTTCATTTCTCAGTTGTGGGTCCTTGAACCACATGCTGAAGGATTATGCAAAGACTTAAAGGACGATCTGATCACTAGATAAAGTCAGTAAGCTAATTCCTTTTATTCTTTTTTTGCCTTTTGTTAAAACATATCCCAGTTATTGAATTGCCCTTCAGCTTTTTTTCTGAGAATTCTCCCAGTCATGAAAATCATCATAGTACGTTCTTTTTTGGAAAGAATAAAAAAGATTTTTTTTTTTTTTTTTTGTTTAACATCATCATCAAACTGCCAATATTCATTGTAGTTTGCTGACCCATATAGTCTCTTTATTAGCATTATAAAGCAATGAAAATTTAACAGAACATTACATCAAACGTATTTGTACTTTGACTTAAAGTGAACCTACATATAAGCTTTAACATGTCATGTAATTTCAAAGTAAATTTCTATATTTTTAAATCTGCAGCCTCATTAAAATAATATGTGGTGATCTGGCTATGAAGGTCCTTGTTCAGTTCCTGTTATAAGGTGACATTGCTCTGTCCCGGTCTCCCAGTTGTGCTCCTGCGTTGTCACCATTTCACAGAGGTTCCTTATGGAGCTTACTAATAGCCTTTTCAACACACATTGCAGAGGCATGGTTTACTGTTGTCGCCATCAGGAATTCCACCCTGAGAAAATGCCATGCAGCCATCACTGGAATGCACATATGTTGATAAGACATGGCAAATAGACTGCAAGAGATCAACAGCGATCAGATGAAGCAAAGTATGAAAAAAGTCTGAAAACAAGTATTTTACTTTAACTGATTGCTGCTCGGCTACTGTATATTTACTGTGGCAGGACGGCAGGAGCTGAGGAGGCAATGGACACAGTAGGTTGCAGCTTTCAGTACCTGGCTGCTTTGAGTGGCTAGGGGATCATGTGAACACTGTGCGATCACATGATCACAGTGTCAACAAAGCTGTTATGAATGAATTTCGTTCATAACAGCTGTGATTCCTATAGTGATGTGGTGATTGGCCCACAGCTATCACATAGTACCTCGGGCAATCACAGCACCCTGTACCATGTGATACATGTAGATCAATCACATGGGCTTTCCGCCCGGGGGACTCAGCGGGGGATCAATCCGCTAATCCCGGCTGAGCCGGCGGATCATAGGTTTGTCTCTGATCTCTGTGCTGGGTCAGATCTGTCAGATCCCCGCTCTCCTCTATGGGAGATCGAATTAAAACAGACTGCCTGTCCGTTTTCAGCCGATCCTATTTGATCCGATCCTCCAGATGGATGGAAAATAGGGTTCCCATCCGTCTGGATTTCATGGGCAGAATCGGATCGGATAGCAGCAGGTGTCAGCGGGCATGTCACCGCTGACATCCGCTGCTCCATAGGGGTGCATTGAGCATCCGATCAGGTCTGCCTGAAAAAACTGACAGGCGAACCTGTTTGGAAAGCCCGTGTCAAGGGGCACCTAAGGATGGAGGTGGTCTAGCCGTCCCCATTGCTAGATTGTACTACCTGGCATCACAACTTCAACATTTAAATGGTTGGAATGCTGTAGACCCTGAAGACCCTATACAACAAATGATATTTTCTGAACCTTTGGTGAAGCCACCGTTGCATGTAATAGTAGCTCAACATTTTTATAGCAAACGATGCTGCCCTACATCCTGCTTAACTCATAAAGTTTGGACCACGATCCAACAACTTATTTCCCACGAGGGATATACCCAATTTTTGCCCATATGGAACAACTTATTATTACCAGAGGTAGCGAAACTAAATAGCTTTGACTCATAGAAAAGGGCTGGTATTGTTCTTCTCCACGAGCTTTTTGATAAAGAGACTATACAACATTACAACTTTCCCAATAATATATAATCCTTCTATAAGCTTAACCTTAGCAGTATCCACAAGGCGTTTTTTAAACAGGGTTTTTTTAGTGACATATATTCCTCTTTACATACTACAACTAACGCTAGTGCACAGGGTGATAGTCTTGAGCGGTGGCATAAGGATATGGAGAATATTAGTGATGAGGAATGGAAGCAAGCCTTGGAGAATTCGACCAGAGTCTCCCTAACCTCCTCACAGTGTCTGACCCAGCAATTTATCATTCACAGGTCTCACTATACTCCCAAAAAATTACATAATTGGGGCAAAGCAACTATGCCGAACTGCCCAAAATGTACTACCAAAACAGGCATACTTAGACATATGCTGTGGTGTTGCCCTAAATTACATCGGTGTTGGCAGTATATATTTAATACCCTAAATACACTAAGCTCTACACATGTTCATGCAGATTCAAAACTAGCTTGGTTAGGGATTATATCAGAGGATATTCTCCAACCTGTAACACATGCAATGGGGTTGTGGTCTATGTACATAGCCCGCAAACAAATACTGCAAAAATAGATATCAAACTCCCTACCAATAATGTTTAGTGGTAACATATGGTATGTATTAGTTTTGTTGTTAAATGTAAAAAAAAAAATCTTCGATAAAAAAAGTATTTAATTAAAAAAAAAAAAAGTGCTAAATAACAATCAAATGGCCCGGTCATGAAGGGGGTAAAACCTTTCAGAGGTCAAGTGGTTAAAACCAAAGGTTTATGATGCATAGGGGTTTAGTAAGCCATCATTAGGTTAGAGTTAACATCCGCTTGTTCTCCTTCACCTGAAACAGAATTGGATAGTTAGTTTTTTTTTTTTTTTTGTACTCACCTTGTTATTGTAGATCGAATATACTCACCTACTCTTCACTTCCTCCCTCTGCGCCGCGGCTCCGCCGTCACTTCCTGGCTTGCAATGATTCCTGGGAGCTGAACGTCATCGCTCCCAGGAATCAATGCGACGGCACCGGCCCCGCTCGTCACTTCCGGTGCGGCGCCGCATTCCTCCACAGCTTCTGGGCATGCCCAGAAGCTGTTTAGCAGGGAATGCGGCGTCGCACCGGAAGTGACGAGAGGGGCCGGTGCAGGCGTATTCTGGGAGAAGAAGACTCGGAAGAAGACGCAGAAGAGGATCGCGCCGGCTTCAGCTGCCCACAAGAGAGATGGCAACGCTGTGGAAGAAATTTTATAAGTGAGTATTTCTTCTTGCAGGTAAGTGCGAACCGGGACAGATCAGAGGCTAGCCATTGTGGAATGTACTAGCCCTGACTGTCCCGGGGGTATGTTCACTGAAAATTTTTTTCTGTGCCCGGAACTCCGCTTTAATGAATTACAACTTGTTACTTGAAAACTTATTGTGGGCAACTTGTTACTTGATACTTCTGAAACAACTACATATTTAACACAAATCTAGAAAAAAAAAAAACAGAATAGATGTGGCTGTTCACAAAAGATTATATCATGACTGCAGGTGGAAAATGTACTGATAATTAGAATTAAATTAGGATTAACATTTTCCAACCCCATAGGCATGATCTATGACCTGAACTATAATCATAACATTCATTTAATCTAGGCACAGCTGGAATAATGACATTATTCTTATCTCTCCTTTAAAATAAATGTTAGCTTTTTGAGATAGTGACTTTGCTGAGATTAATGTATTCACCTCCAAACTCTTCTTTTTTTTTATTGAAAAATTAATTTCTAAATTTCAAATGTAGTCAGATATTAAATACTGTGCTCTAATCTACAGTAGTTATGTATTGATTAAGAAAACCTAAATGCATTGTTAAATAGTACTTCAGTCTATCTTTGTTCTATCCTCCTGTAATTTTCTGCATATCATATTCAGACTGGGGGAGAATATGGTAGCACTGTTTGCCAATTAGGTTTTATCATATTGCACAGTGCTCTAAATTTAACAGTGTTTGCTGGCTGGAGGATAGAGCACAGAGAGGACTGTTGTTTCTTCACTCTCCAACCACAACAATTACTAAGTTGTATCGTTTTAAATGCAGTGGAGAAAAATAGATGGCCAGGGGTTTCTGCAATATTAGGCAAAGGTGCCTGAATTAGAAAAATGGTTGACAGGAAAGTTGCCTAAGCTTCTTATCAGAAATAACCAGTGCTATGAAAATAGGAGCACGGAGCAAAATCATTGTAAGGAACATTCCGTAGGGATGTTCAGGGCAGGAAATGTACTAGTTAGGTCATGTGATAAAAAAATAGAGCAAGGGATACACTATATTACCAAAAGTATTGGGCCACCTGCCTTTACACACACACATGAACTTAAATGACATCCCAGTCTTAGTCTGTAGGGTTCAGTATTGATTTGGTCCACCCTTTGCAGCTATAACAGCTTCAACTCTTCTGGGAAGGTTGTCCACAAGGTTTAGGAGTGTTTCTATGGGAATGTTTGACCATTTTTCCAGAAGCACATTTATGAGGTCAGGCACTGATGTTGGACAAAAAGGCCTGGCTCGCAGTCTCCACTCTAATTCATCCCAAAGGTATTTTCTCAAGTTGAGGTTAGGACTCCGTGCAGGCCTGTCAAGTTCCTTTACCCCAAATGTGCTCATCCATGTATTTATGGACCTTGCTTTGTGCACTAGTGTGCAGTCATGTTGGAACAGGAGGGGGCCATCCCCAAACTGTTCCCACAAAGTTGGGTGCATGAAATTGTCCAAAATGTCTTGGTATGCTGACATTAAGGAACTAAGGGGGCAAGTCCAACCCCCCGAAAAACAACCCCACACCATAATCCCCCCTCCACCAAATGATTTGGGCCAGTGCACAAAGCAATGTCAATAAAGACATCCACATCAGTGCCTAACATCACAAATGTGCTTCGGGAAGAATGGTCAAACATTCCCATAGACACACTCTTAAACCTTGTGGGCAGACTTCCCTGAAAAGTTGAAGTTATAGCTGCAATGGGTGGACCAACTGAATATTGAACCCTACGGACTAAGACTGGGATGCCATTAAAGTTAATGTGTGTATAAAGGCAGGTGTCCCAATCGTTTTGTTAATATAATGTAGAGGATATAGAAACAGGAACTACTGTATGCAAGGGTTAATAAAGATTGACAAGAAAAGTAGCAATAACTGAGAACAGGATCACACAGAAGCACACCTTAGTGACATCAAATTATACAATTGTAGAGCTCTTTTAAGGATATTCTAACCCTGTGTGTTGTTTAGAGGATGTCTTACCACTTGGGTTGCTCTGTACTGGGGGTATATAAGGAGCTTTATACTCTAGAAAGGCAGTGTCTTGAGAAGGAACTTTTTTCAGGAAGGATGAGGCCAAAGGAAAGAACTACTGCTCAAAAAATTAAAGGAACACTTTGAAAACACATCAGATCTCAAAGGGGAAAAATATCATGCTGTATATCTATACTAATGTGGGCTGGGTAATGTGTTAGAAACTAAAGGATGCCACATCATTTGATGGAAAGAGGACTAAATTCAAAGACACCCTGAAAATGAAAGTGAAAAAATTATGCAGCAGGCTAGTCTATTTTGCTGAAATTTCATTGCAGCAACTCAAAATGGTACTCAGTAGTTTGTATGGCCCCCACGTGCTTATATGCATGCCTGACGGGGTATGCTCCTGCTGAGATGACGGTTGGTGTCCTGGGGTATTTCCTTACAGATCTGGACCAGAGCATTACTGAGCTCCTGAGCAGACTGAGGTGCAACCTGTGCCAGAGGTGTTCTATTGGATTTAGGTCAGATGAGCGTGGGGCCTTTCAAGGGTATCAATTCCTTCATCCTCCAGAAACTGTCTGCATACTCTCGCCACATGAGGCCAGGCATTGTATTGCACCAGGAGGAACCCAGGACCCACTGCAAAAGTGTAGGGTCTGACAATGGGTCCAAGGATTTCAAACTGATGCCTAATGGCAGTCAGGGTGCCATTGCCTGGCCTGGAAAGGTCTTTGTGTTCCCTTTATGAATATACCTCTCCAGACCATCACTGACCCACCACCAAACTGGTCATGTTGAACAAAGTTACAGGCAGCATAACGTTCTTCACTTTTTCTCCAGACCCTTTCGCGTCTGTCACATGTGCTCAGGGTGAATCTGCTCTCATCTGTGAAAAGCCCAGGGAGCCAGTGGTGAACCTGAAGCAAAAAAGAGATGACCGCACTCCGATATAAATCAAAAATTGGAGTAAAATTTATTCCACATCAAACAAATAGGCAAACTGGAACAACACACTGTGGATGCAGGACACAAAGGCAGACGCGTTTCACGACTTAGGGATGTCGCTTACTCATTGCCAGCTCCATTCTGTGTGTGCAGCTACCACAGATAAACCCATACAAGCAGCTGTAAACATTCAGGTTCATTAACTGATTGATTATCTGAATAGGTGTCGGCTACAAGTCTGTGGATTTAAAGTGCACAAACAGAATGGCCCCAAACGAAAACAAATACAAATTCAAATACACAATAATAGTGATATATGTACAAAAATACATCAATTTCAAAATATTCATTTAAGACAAAAAATGTGCATTTGTGTTGAACAAAACTCAGTATTATTAAAATACATAAATGTAATCGTGCTAAATAAACCTGTATACAATATATGTATATGTATACTTATGTGAACTGTGAAGTATTCAATATACAAAAGAATTTAAATGGTGTGAGTATGTATCAACAGATCGATACTCGATCAGAAAAGTTTTCTAACCGATGTAAATAAATCTAGTGTTGAGCGAACACGGACTGTATTATTCGTGTTCGTACCGAATAATTGGATTTTTTGTACCCGAACACGGACACGGACACTTTACTGTATGTTCGGGTAAAAATCCGTGTTCGGTCGTTTTATTTCCGGGTTTTGCATGCTTTGGCGCTCTTTTCATGGCGGGCTTTCAACAGCCAATCAACAATCGTTTAACTGGTGTGCCTTAAGCCATCCCAGCCATGCCTGCAAATGTCTCAGTAGCTGTGATTGGCCGTCTGAAGCATGTGACCAAGTCTTTATAAGTTCGAGGCAGCCGCAGCGGCGTCATTATGCTGCTTAGATTCAGGGACAGAGCACACATCAACGTGCTGGCTGCTGATTAGGGAAAGATAGGCAGGAAAAAACCATTTGTGTCCGGATAGAATTGAGGGACAGGTCGGAGTGTTTAGGCAGGGCGAGTTGTAGGCATTTTAGGGATAGAGTCTGCTGAATTATAGGGTCAGTGTCTTCTACAAACTACAATCGATATTGCTGTGTGGGGGGTGGGGTGAATCTGCACTCAATCCTGATCTACGATCTCTTCTCAATCCTGTTAGGGACAGAGTCTGCTGAATTTTAGGGAAACTGTGTTCTACAAACTACAATCGATATTGCTGTGTGGTGTGGGATTGGAGATAGGCAGGTGTCAGTGATCCACATCCATTTTTCTGTGTGTGAGCTGCAGTGAACACAATCTTTTTGGGCTGCAGTGAACACAATCCTTTTTGGTGTGCAGTGAACACAATCTTTGTGGGGTGCAGTGAACAAAATCCTTTGTGGGGTGCAGTGAACACAATCTTTTTGGGGTGCAGTGAACAAAATCCTTTTTGGGGTGCAGTGAACAACATCCTTTTTGGGGTGCAGTGAACACAATCTTTTTGGGGTGCAGTGAACAAAATCCTTTGTGGGGTTCAGTGAACACAATCTTTTTGGGGTGCAGTGAACACAATCTTTTTGGGGTGGAGTGAACAACATCCTTTTTGGGGTGCAGTGAACAAAATCCTTTTTGGGGTGCAGTGAACAAAATCATTTTTGGGGTGCAGTGAACACAATCTTTTTGGGGTGCAGTGAACACAATCTTTGTGGGGTGCAGTGAACACAATCTTTTTGGGGTGGAGTGAACAACATCCTTTTTGGGGTGCAGTAAACAACATCCTTTTTGGGGTGCAGTGAACACAATCTTTTTGGGGTGCAGTGAACACAATCTTTGTGGGGTACAGTGAACACAATCTTTGTGAGGTGCAGTGAACACAATCTTTGTGGGGTGCAGTGAACACAATCATTGTGGGGTGCAGTGAACTCAATCTTTGTGGGGTACAGTGAACACAATCTCATACTTCTGAAGGTTTGAGGGTGCTGCCTGTTCCATACTCCCCCTACTCCTCATCTAGCCTTTTAGGGGTACAAACAATAGTAATTGGGGCCTAGTGTGGTTGTGTACGTGTGATATACATACACTTTTTTGGGATCATATTTTCTATTCCGCTATTTAATCAAAAACCTTTGGGGATCAGTTAAATTGGGGGATAGTCTGTGTTGGTACGTGTGAGAGAGATCCACCTTTCCAAGTTGTTGGGGTTCATCTCATACTTCTGAAGGTTTGAGGGTGCTGCCTGTTCCATACTCCCCCTACTCCTAGCCTTTTAGGGGTACAAACAATAGTAATTGGGGCCTAGTGTGGTTGTGTACGTGTGATATACATACACTTTTTTGGGATCATATTTTCTATTCCGCTATTTAATCAAAAACCTTTGGGGATCAGTTAAATTGGGGGATAGTCTGTGTTGGTACGTGTGAGAGAGATCCACCTTTCCAAGTTGTTGGGGTTCATCTCATACTTCTGAAGGTTTGAGGGTGCTGCCTGTTCCATACTCCCCCTACTCCTAGCCTTTTAGGGGTACAAACAATAGTAATTGGGGCCTAGTGTGGTTGTGTATGTGTGATATACATACACTTTTTTGGGATCATATTTTCTATTCCGCTATTTAATCAAAAACCTTTGGGGATCAGTTAAATTGGGGGATAGTCTGTGTTGGTACGTGTGAGAGAGATCCACCTTTCCAAGTTGTTGGGGTTCATCTCATACTTCTGAAGGTTTGAGGGTGCTGCCTGTTCCATACCCCCCCTACTCCTCATCTAGCCTTTTAGGGGTACAAACAATAGTAATTGGGGCCTAGTGTGGTTGTGTACGTGCGAGATACATACACTTTTTTTGATCATATTTCCTATTCCGCTATTCAATAAAAACCTTTGAGGATCAATTGAATTGCGGGATAGTCTGTGTCGGTACGTGTGAGAGAGATCCACCTTTCCAAGTTGTTGGGGTTCATCTCATACTTCTGAAGGTTTGAGGGTGCTGCCTGTTCCATACTCCCCCTACTCCTCATCTAGCCTTTTAGGGGTACAAACAATAGTAATTGGGGCCTAGTGTGGTTGTGTACGTGTGATATACATACACTTTTTTTGGATCATATTTTCTATTCCGCTATTTAATCAAAAACCTTTGGGGATCAGTTAAATTGGGGGATAGTCTGTGTTGGTACGTGTGAGAGAGATCCACCTTTCCAAGTTGTTGGGGTTCATCTCATACTTCTGAAGGTTTGAGGGTGCTGCCTGTTCCATACTCCCCCTACTCCTCATCTAGCCTTTTAGGGGTACAAACAATAGTAATTGGGGCCTAGTGTGGTTGTGTACGTGTGATATACATACACTTTTTTGGGATCATATTTTCTATTCCGCTATTTAATCAAAAACCTTTGGGGATCAGTTAAATTGGGGGATAGTCTGTGTTGGTACGTGTGAGAGAGATCCACCTTTCCAAGTTGTTGGGGTTCATCTCATACTTCTGAAGGTTTGAGGGTGCTGCCTGTTCCATACTCCCCCTACTCCTAGCCTTTTAGGGGTACAAACAATAGTAATTGGGGCCTAGTGTGGTTGTGTACGTGTGATATACATACACTTTTTTTGGATCATATTTTCTATTCCGCTATTTAATCAAAAACCTTTGGGGATCAGTTAAATTGGGGGATAGTCTGTGTTGGTACGTGTGAGAGAGATCCACCTTTCCAAGTTGTTGGGGTTCATCTCATACTTCTGAACGTTTGAGGGTGCTGCCTGTTCCATACTCCCCCTACTCCTCATCTAGCCTTTTAGGGGTACAAACAATAGTAATTGGGGCCCAGTGTGGTTGTGTACGTGTGATATACATACACTTTTTTGGGATCATATTTTCTATTCCGCTATTTAATCAAAAACCTTTGGGGATCAGTTAAATTGGGGGATAGTCTGTGTCGGTACGTGTGAGAGAGATCCACCTTTCCAAGTTGTTGGGGTTCATCTCATACTTCTGAAGGTTTGAGGGTGCTGCCTGTTCCATACCCCCCCTACTCCTCATCTAGCCTTTTAGGGGTACAAACAATAGTAATTGGGGCCTAGTGTGGTTGTGTACGTGCGAGATACATACACTTTTTTTGATCATATTTCCTATTCCGCTATTCAATAAAAACCTTTGAGGATCAATTGAATTGCGGGATAGTCTGTGTCGGTACGTGTGAGAGAGATCCACCTTTCCAAGTTGTTGGGGTTCATCTCATACTTCTGAAGGTTTGAGGGTGCTGCCTGTTCCATACTCCCCCTACTCCTCATCTAGCCTTTTAGGGGTACAAACAATAGTAATTGGGGCCTAGTGTGGTTGTGTACGTGTGATATACATACACTTTTTTTGGATCATATTTTCTATTCCGCTATTTAATCAAAAACCTTTGGGGATCAGTTAAATTGGGGGATAGTCTGTGTCGGTACGTGTGAGAGAGATCCACCTTTCCAAGTTGTTGGGGTTCATCTCATACTTCTGAAGGTTTGAGGGTGCTGCCTGTTCCATACTCCCCCTACTCCTCATCTAGCCTTTTAGGGGTACAAACAATAGTAATTGGGGCCCAGTGTGGTTGTGTACGTGTGATATACATACACTTTTTTGGGATCATATTTTCTATTCCGCTATTTAATCAAAAACCTTTGGGGATCAGTTAAATTGGGGGATAGTCTGTGTCGGTACGTGTGAGAGAGATCCACCTTTCCAAGTTGTTGGGGTTCATCTCATACTTCTGAAGGTTTGAGGGTGCTGCCTGTTCCATACCCCCCCTACTCCTCATCTAGCCTTTTAGGGGTACAAACAATAGTAATTGGGGCCTAGTGTGGTTGTGTACGTGCGAGATACATACACTTTTTTTGATCATATTTCCTATTCCGCTATTAAATAAAAACCTTTGAGGATCAATTGAATTGCGGGATAGTCTGTGTCGGTACGTGTGAGAGAGATCCACCTTTCCAAGTTGTTGGGGTTCATCTCATACTTCTGAAGGTTTGAGGGTGCTGCCTGTTCCATACTCCCCCTACTCCTCATCTAGCCTTTTAGGGGTACAAACAATAGTAATTGGGGCCTAGTGTGGTTGTGTACGTGTGATATACATACACTTTTTTTGGATCATATTTTCTATTCCGCTATTTAATCAAAAACCTTTGGGGATCAGTTAAATTGGGGGATAGTCTGTGTTGGTACGTGTGAGAGAGATCCACCTTTCCAAGTTGTTGGGGTTCATCTCATACTTCTGAAGGTTTGAGGGTGCTGCCTGTTCCATACTCCCCCTACTCCTCATCTAGCCTTTTAGGGGTACAAACAATAGTAATTGGGGCCCAGTGTGGTTGTGTACGTGTGATATACATACACTTTTTTGGGATCATATTTTCTATTCCGCTATTTAATCAAAAACCTTTGGGGATCAGTTAAATTGGGGGATAGTCTGTGTCGGTACGTGTGAGAGAGATCCACCTTTCCAAGTTGTTGGGGTTCATCTCATACTTCTGAAGGTTTGAGGGTGCTGCCTGTTCCATACCCCCCCTACTCCTCATCTAGCCTTTTAGGGGTACAAACAATAGTAATTGGGGCCTAGTGTGGTTGTGTACGTGCGAGATACATACACTTTTTTTGATCATATTTCCTATTCCGCTATTCAATAAAAACCTTTGAGGATCAATTGAATTGCGGGATAGTCTGTGTCGGTACGTGTGAGAGAGATCCACCTTTCCAAGTTGTTGGGGTTCATCTCATACTTCTGAAGGTTTGAGGGTGCTGCCTGTTCCATACTCCCCCTACTCCTCATCTAGCCTTTTAGGGGTACAAACAATAGTAATTGGGGCCTAGTGTGGTTGTGTACGTGTGATATACATACACTTTTTTTGGATCATATTTTCTATTCCGCTATTTAATCAAAAACCTTTGGGGATCAGTTAAATTGGGGGATAGTCTGTGTTGGTACGTGTGAGAGAGATCCACCTTTCCAAGTTGTTGGGGTTCATCTCATACTTCTGAAGGTTTGAGGGTGCTGCCTGTTCCATACTCCCCCTACTCCTCATCTAGCCTTTTAGGGGTACAAACAATAGTAATTGGGGCCCAGTGTGGTTGTGTACGTGTGATATACATACACTTTTTTGGGATCATATTTTCTATTCCGCTATTTAATCAAAAACCTTTGGGGATCAGTTAAATTGGGGGATAGTCTGTGTCGGTACGTGTGAGAGAGATCCACCTTTCCAAGTTGTTGGGGTTCATCTCATACTTCTGAAGGTTTGAGGGTGCTGCCTGTTCCATACCCCCCCTACTCCTCATCTAGCCTTTTAGGGGTACAAACAATAGTAATTGGGGCCTAGTGTGGTTGTGTACGTGTGATATACATACACTTTTTTTGGATCATATTTTCTATTCCGCTATTTAATCAAAAACCTTTGGGGATCAGTTAAATTGGGGGATAGTCTGTGTCGGTACGTGTGAGAGAGATCCACCATTCCAAGTTGTTGGGGTTCATCTCATACTTCTGAAGGTTTGAGGGTGCTGCCTGTTCCATACCCCCCCTACTCCTCATCTAGCCTTTTAGGGGTACAAACAATAGTAATTGGGGCCTAGTGTGGTTGTGTACGTGCGAGATACATACACTTTTTTTGATCATATTTCCTATTCCGCTATTCAATAAAAACCTTTGAGGATCAATTGAATTGCGGGATAGTCTGTGTCGGTACGTGTGAGAGAGATCCACCTTTCCAAGTTGTTGGGGTTCATCTCATACTTCTGAAGGTTTGAGGGTGCTGCCTGTTCCATACTCCCCCTACTCCTCATCTAGCCTTTTAGGGGTACAAACAATAGTAATTGGGGCCCAGTGTGGTTGTGTACGTGTGATATACATACACTTTTTTGGGATCATATTTTCTATTCCGCTATTTAATCAAAAACCTTTGGGGATCAGTTAAATTGGGGGATAGTCTGTGTCGGTACGTGTGAGAGAGATCCACCTTTCCAAGTTGTTGGGGTTCATCTCATACTTCTGAAGGTTTGAGGGTGCTGCCTGTTCCATACCCCCCCTACTCCTCATCTAGCCTTTTAGGGGTACAAACAATAGTAATTGGGGCCTAGTGTGGTTGTGTACGTGTGATATACATACACTTTTTTTGGATCATATTTTCTATTCCGCTATTTAATCAAAAACCTTTGGGGATCAGTTAAATTGGGGGATAGTCTGTGTCGGTACGTGTGAGAGAGATCCACCTTTCCAAGTTGTTGGGGTTCATCTCATACTTCTGAAGGTTTGAGGGTGCTGCCTGTTCCATACCCCCCCTACTCCTCATCTAGCCTTTTAGGGGTACAAACAATAGTAATTGGGGCCTAGTGTGGTTGTGTACGTGCGAGATACATACACTTTTTTTGATCATATTTCCTATTCCGCTATTCAATAAAAACCTTTGAGGATCAATTGAATTGCGGGATAGTCTGTGTCGGTACGTGTGAGAGAGATCCACCTTTCCAAGTTGTTGGGGTTCATCTCATACTTCTGAAGGTTTGAGGGTGCTGCCTGTTCCATACTCCCCCTACTCCTCATCTAGCCTTTTAGGGGTACAAACAATAGTAATTGGGGCCCAGTGTGGTTGTGTACGTGTGATATACATACACTTTTTTTGGATCATATTTTCTATTCCGCTATTTAATTTAACTGGGCCTCCATGCGAGACCTGTGTGCCTTGTTGCGCTGTTTTGAGTACTCCACCAACATGGCCAGTGGCAATGACGCCGTTCTCAGCTTAACTATCCCACTTCTATGCCTCCTTGAAAAAACAATTCGGGCGATGATGGAAGAGGATGTGGCACAGGATGAGGAGGAGGAGGAGGATGAAGAGGTAACATTTCCAAGGCTTTCAGGGCAGTCATTCGCAAGGGGCTCCGAGGGTGGGTTCCTGCACACGCAAACGCCAGGGACGCAATTGTCCAGCAGGGGCACAGTTCTGGAGGATGAGGAGGATGAGGAGGAGGAGGAGCTGGAGGAGGAGATGGAACCATGTTCACAGCAGGGTGGCACCCAGGCCAGCTCATGGCCATCACTGGTGCGTGGCTGGGGGGATACAGAGGACACGGACGATACACCTCCCACAGAGGACAGCCTTTCGTTGCCTCTGGGCAGCCTGGCACACATGAGCGATTACATGCTGCAGTGTCTCCACAACGACCGCCGAGTTGCCCACATTCTAACTTGTGCTGATTACTGGGTGGCCACGCTGCTGGATCCCCGTTACAAGGACAACGTACCGTCCTTAATTCACTCACTGGAGCGCGATCGCAAGATGCGCGAGTACAAGCGCACGCTGGTAGACGCCATGCTGCTGGCATTCCCATCTGACAGCGGGGCCACAGTGGAAGCACAAGGCAGAGGAGGAGGAGGAGGAGGTCGCCAACGCAACCAGGGCACCGCCAGCACCTCAGAAGGCAGGGTTAGCATGGCCGAAATGTGGAAAAGCTTTGTCAGCACGCCACAACAAACAGCAGCACCAGCAGCTCAGATGGAACGTCTTAGCAGGAGGCAGCATTTTACCAACATGGTGGAGCAGTATGTGTGCACACGCCTACATGTAGTGAATGACGGGTCTGCCCCCTTCAACTTCTGGGTCTCCAAATTGGGCACATGGCTTGAGCTTGCCCTTTACGCCTTGGAGGTGCTGGCGTGCCCTGCAGCCAGTGTATTATCTGAACGGGTATTTAGCACGGCTGGGGGCGTTATAACAGACAAGCGCAGCCGCCTGTCCAGAGACAATGTGGACAAGCTCACGTTCATTAAAATGAACCAGGCATGGATCCCACGGGACTTTTCCGTACCTTATGCAGAATAGCAATGGATACCGACCTTACCCACCCATTGTTCCATTTTTGCTCTTTCTCACTCTTTTGGGGTGTACCCTCATTTAAAATTTTTGAAAAGAAGCAGTGTTGGCTACCTCGTCCTCCTCCTCAGGGCCAGATTAATGTAGGGGCTATTGGAGCTGCAGCTCCAGGCCCCTACCTTTTATATAGGCCCCGGGTTGGCCATATTCACTGTTACCGCTCTTCTGTCACTTGTAAACACAGAAGTCTGGCTTCTATGCTCGCTTCCCCAGGCAGCACCCTCAGAACCTCCCCACACAGCGTGAAGGCCGGACAAGGAGGGACAGTTGGCGATGCATGGATGTGTTTATGGGCTTCAGAGACAGCATCCCATGTTGAATTAGGCATGCATGGCTGCACCCTTCCTCCTCTGGGTGCATGGCAAGGCACGGCCCTTAAGGCCCTTCAAAATCCTCAGCACCAAGCCCATGATGCTGTTAATCCGGCCCTGGTCCTCCTCCACCGCCGCTTCCACCTACACCGCCCATAGGTGTGCGCAGCCTATTGCATTAAGGTGTGCACCCCAAAGTTGAAATACACATGCATGTGTTTGCCAGCAGGGAGAGTAATGTATCGGGGCCATGTACCTGTAGGCAAGGAGAAATAGAGCAGAGCAGGTCCCAGGGAGATCTTTCCCATCTCCTCACTGGCAATGCTATGTGCCCTAGGTGATTAGGGTGTGCCCAGGCACACCCAGCACACCCTGTGCGCACGCCTATGTCACCGCCACATCCACCACCACCTCAACCTCCCTCCTACTCCATATGGGCCTCGTCCTTCAGAGATGAAGAAGAACATTGTTTTATTTTTCTGTTTTTTTTTTGTTGTTTTAAGTTATTTCCCTATCCACATTTGTTTGCAGAGCACTTGCCATGCTCTTAATTACGTTTTGCTGCCATTTGCAGCACTCTAGCCCTTTCCTTTGGTGTTTTAGAGCCATTTTAGTGCCTTAAAGTTCGGGTCCCCTTGACTTCAATGGGGTTCGGTGTCCGGGAAAAGTTCGGTAAAAGTCCGGGACACGGACCCGGACTTTTTTTTAAAGTTCGGCCGAACCCGTCGAACACGGACATCTAGGTGTTCGCTCAACCCTAAATAAATCCCCAATATAGTGATATAAGAAACGAAGTACGTGTACCCTGTTGGAACAACATGTGAAAAACATGTGAAAAATATATGGTACTGGATAGACTTCGTACATGAAAACACTGTTTAAAGTGAAAAATTATTGAAAAAGTGTATATATATTCAAAAGAGGAAAAATTGTATATATTGAAAAATATATTTAAAAAAATTGTATATATATATATATATATATATATATATATATATATATTTCTATACGTGTGATGTTACATAATTAAATTTAAATTTAAAAATAAAAATAAAAATTGATATATGTGAAAAATATATGGAAAAATCATGAAGTGTGTATAAGAAATAATTAAACAAATAAATGTGTATATATAATGATTAAAAATATCATGTTTTAAACTGATTAGATGTAAAATATACATACACATATATATCATGTTCCAGTATTTCACAATTATAAAGACCACATAGAATATCTTGCGTATTAACACAAGATATACTCTTTCAATTCATTCCACATACAGTGTTTAAAACCATAATAAAGAAAAGATAGAACTCACAGTGTTACAAATGTTATTGGAGCTAATTAGCAACCCAGACATATATGATTCTGTGAGAGGGGGAAGGGGATAGAAACAGGGGAAGGTTGGCCCATTAGATTAGATAGCTGGCTGCTATCCAATCCATTTAACCCATAATTGGATGGCCAAAAAACCCCCAGATATTTGGAATCGGTTTGTGTATGGGAAATAGTATAGAGAAACATCCAATTTAATCCAATTCTGGCAAAAACACAGATTCTAAATAGAACCATAAAATATATCGGTATATAGATAATTTCTAAACGTAACTAGTCAGATTATAGATTATGGATGAAAAAAGTCATAATGTTTCTATATGCTCAATTACTGAAAAATATGTATTGAAAAAGCTACTATTTGCCATTCCACAAGGGGAAAAAAGGAAAAGATTATGAAATAATCTTCTTGGACGAACCTATATTGAGGTAGAAACAGACTGGTTGGCTAATTGTATTGAAAATATATATATATTCAATTATGTGTTAAACTTATTACACTGAAGAACATATCTATACAATATAAGCCTGTCATGTATATTTGCGACATCCCTAAGTCGTGAAACGCGCCTGCCTTTGTGTCCTGCATCTACAGTGTGTTGTTCCAGTTTGCCTATTTGTTTGATGTGGAATAAATTTTACTCCAATTTTTGATTTATATCGGAGTGCGGTCATCTCTTTTTTGCTTCATGTGATTCCGGATTGACGGATCCGACCAGCACCTGACATCCAGCCCACCTTGAGCGGTCGTTCCCCAATTGGATTTCAGCTATCTCTCCGTGTATACAGACCAGCTCGGTGAGTGAGTTTTCTGGACATTTACATGTTTTTTGGAGTTTATATTCCGATACATCATTGTTTGAAATAACAAGGCTTTTGAACACATCTATACACCTGTGAGTTTGCATACAAGGACATGGATGAACCTTCTACGAGTAGAACTCTTAGAAATGTAAATACTAATCCTCTCAGGAACGATGCACACGCCACCTTAAAACAGACAAGAGAAGATGGCTCAACTTCTATAAAATCACTATTCCATAAATTGGAAAAATGTATGGTCAAAGAAATAAAGGCTTATTGGGAAAAGACCACAATTACTGAATACCTGGATGTGGAACGTATACCAAGAGGTCTACGGATAAAAAAGTTTCCAACATTTGATCTCTTCAATGAAGAACTAAAAAAGCAATGGACAGACACTCTTTCCACCTGTTCCTTTAATCTCATGAAACTCATAATAGACTCAAAAACTTTGGAACTAAAGAGGTTACAGGATGAAATCACCAAATTACAAGAAGAAATATCTCCATTGAAAAGTAATTCTCTATTCACAGAACTTGACCGCAAGTTAAATGATAAAATAAACAAGTTAGAAACAAATACCATCAGCGGTAAAAAAGAGAAATTAATGAGAGATAAAGTAGATTACGAGACAAATAATGTCTATATTTGGAAAAAACTGAACACTTGGACAGTCATTATCCAAAGAAAAAAGTGAGTTTCTCGGATCCAGAAACAACAGGCACGGATACATCGGTTGCCTATACGTCATCTGACACTTCTGTTGACTACACACATACATCTAGATCCAATTCTAGTCCATATAATGGGTCAAAAAACGAACAGAAGAGGGGCAGGAATCCAACAAAAAAGAAAAAAACAAAAAAGTCAAAACAAGGAGAGGAGGAAAGAAACATCAGCTAAAACTCAAATGGCCAATACAATTTGAGGACACACCGCAGATAACGTCTACAAATGTGTTAAATCTATCTCAGAGAGTTCTCACAACCAATGAGATCTCTCTATTATCCAAAGGACTGAATTTTTGTCCCCATACACATCTAGATCCCTTTGATACGATTTTACACATCAATACATTTATTCGTAACCTTACTTTGAAGAGACATTTCCATGTTGATATCGATCAAGATGTTATAGAAGAATCCGATCAAGATCTTAATGCTTCCACACACAGCCCCATAAATGCTCCAATTTTTTCTTTTCGGGAACAATGTGCTGTATCGGAGTTGGAGGATTTGATCCATGAGTCATCTACATCCTACTCTGATAGAGAAGAAGGAACCCGTCGAGTCCTTTTAAAGACACCATCTTCATTTTATCCCATACAATCCCGGTCTGTAGAAATGGATAAATTCCAAAAGCTAATTGAAACCGATATCTTTAAATTGGCATCTAATTTACCTTCATATGTCAAGTCAAATATGGACAATTTGACCACAGAGGAAAGAAAATCTTTAAAACTTCTGCAGGAAGATGCTTCAATCATCATAAAAAATGCAGACAAGGGAGGAGCTGTTGTGGTCTTGGATAAAGCACAATATAAAGCGGAAGCCATGAGACAATTATCGGATTCCAAAACCTATCAAACCCTCAAGAGTGACCCAACCAGCAAATATAAAATTGTCTTAAATAAATTGGTGAAAAAAGGGGCCACTATAGGAGCTTTTTCCATCAGAGAGTTTGAAAACATGATCCCTGAATTTCCAGTAACACCGATATTCCATCATTTACCGAAGATCCATAAGGGATTGGACCCAGTACAAGGTCGACCAATAGTAGCGGGCATTGGATCCTTGAACGAGCGATTGGGAGAATGGTTGGATGGACAACTCCAACATATAGTACACACACTTCCCAGCTACTTAAAGGACACCAACCACTTGCTAACAATTATGGATTCGTTTGTATGGTCAGACGACTACAGCTGGATCACATGCGATGTGTCCAGCCTGTACTCGTCTATCCCACATGTTTTAGCTTTGGAAGCGGTGAGATACAGTTTGGAAACCTTCACAGAAATTTCTACTGTTTTACAAGATTTTGTGGTGGAAGTTCTTGAGTACTCACACATAATTATTTTGCCTTTGATGATGTCTTTTACCTCCAAAGATGCGGGGCTGCGATGGGAGCTAAGTTCTCACCCTCCCTAGCCAATCTCTATATGGGTTGGTGGGAGAGGTCCCGCATCTTTGGCGGTAATAACCCATATAGGGAACTAACATTTTTATACTTTCGCTATATTGACGATCTACTGTTCATATGCCATAGATCCATTGACCTTGACACATTTGTGTGCTTTTTGAACAATAATAATTTAAATCTTACTTTTACTGGTTTTTCTAACCCAGATAAAATAGAGTTTCTTGATGTGACCCTATAACATGAAGGTAATAAAGTCACTTCCACTTTATACAGAAAACCCCAGGCGGGTAACAGTTTACTGCATGCCAAGTCAGGACATCCTCTCCACACAATTAAAGGTATACCGGTAGGACAGTTCCTTAGACTTAGAAGAATTTGTAGTGACATTGATACCTTTAAGTAAGAATTGGTCCATCTATATCAACGGTTTCTCCAGAGGGGATATCCCAGATGGATGCTGGATAGAGCATACCATCTGGCCCTCCAGAGGAACCGTACTGATTTATTATTAGCAACTAATCAAATAGCGGTAGATTATCAGTCTAATCCTAATAGCTCAAGGGTGCCAACAGAAAATAAAAAATCATACAAGAAGAAAAATATCAAAAATAAAAACAAAAATACATTTTCTGTTACTTTAGCGCTTCCTTACAGCTTGGAATTTAATGAGATAAAACACATTATTAAAAAACATCTGCCAATCTTACATGTAGATCAAATATGTGATAACATCTTAAACAAGGGTGTGAACATTGTAGCAAAGAGAGCAGTTACACTGGGAAATACATTGTCTCCCAGCCTCTTTTCTACAAAAACCACCTCTTCATCATCGACATGGTTACATTGTAAGGGCAATTTCAAATGTTGAATGCAGGACTGTGTTACCTGTCCCCACATTTTGAAAAGCCCGAATTTTCAGTCTTCAAGTAGTGGGAGGAATTTTAAACTTAATAAATTCTTTAACTGTAATACAGAATATGTTATATTTGATCACCTGCAAAGGCTGTTTGAAACAGTACGTAGGTAGAACTACTAGGAAACTGAAAGACAGATTCAGGGAGCACTTAAGTGATATTCGATGTGTAAAATCAACAAATGTGGCCCGTCACTTTAATGACTTTCATGGAGGTGACACTTCACTAGTAATGATTCAAATCATAGAAAAAGTTCTAAAACCCAAGAGAGGAGGAGATTTATTCCAGATCCTCTGTAAAAGGGAGGTTTTCTGGATATTTATGCTCCGTACACGAATACCCGAAGGCTTGAACTTCGAGTGGGACGTGACACATTTTTACACATAGCATTAAAAGATATATACGTTCCATCTATATATGTTAAAATAAATATCCATATCACACATGACTTTGATAGGTGACATTTAAAGCCAATATTTACTAAAGAAATTTCAAAAATGTGTTATGTTTAGACATATGGTGTATATATATATATATGTATCTATATGTTTATGCATATAAATTAAGTGGCCATATCCCATGTCCTTTATATTCTTTGTATCCATCTTCAAAGCATATAGCTTCAATGAGCCATCCATACAAGGAAAGTTGCTGTGCAAATATACATGACAGGCTTATATTGTATAGATATGTTCTTCAGTGTAATAAATTTAACACATAATTGAATATATATATATATTTTCAATACAATTAGCCAACCAGTCTGTTTCTACCTCAATATAGGTTCGTCCAAGAAGATTATTTCATAATCGTTTCCTTTTTTCCCCTTGTGGAATGGGAAATAGTAGCTTTTTCAGAACATATTTTTCAGTAATTGAGCATATAGAAACATTATGACTTTTTTCATCCATAATCTATAATCTGACTAGTTGCGTTTAGAAATTATCTATATACCGATATATTTTATGGTTCTATTTAGAATCTGTGTTTTTGCCAGAATTGGATTAAATTGGATGTTTCTCTATACTATTTCCCATACACAAACCGATTCCAAATATCTGGGGTTTTTTTGGCCATCCAATTATGGGTTAAATGGATTGGATAGCAGCCAGCTATCCAATAGGAGCGGAGCCACATCCCTGCAAATAATTTCATTAGTGCAGGCATAGGGTTCCGCTACTTTCACACCTATATGTGTGTATGTGTATATATACATATATGTGTGTGTGTATATATACACCCCTATACAGAAGTTCAGATGTCATGCCTGCCTCCAAAGACGCCCAAAAAATGCCCAAAAAAACTCCTGCAACAAAAACAGCCAGGTGTGAAAATAGCGGAACCATATCCCTGCTCTACTGCAATTCTAAGACAAACAATCTTTTTTTTCTGGTTCTGGACATGCTACAGAGCTGAAACTTCACAGGTACACTTTTTGACCCCCCAGACACCAAATCCAAAGAAATCTCATTTTTTTTTCAATAAATTTTTCAATAATTGGCTCTCTATCAAAAACGACAATTTTTAAGAACTTTTTTTGTGTGATTAATAGTCCCTGGGGCATGACCCAGAACCCTAGGCACTTTTTAGGGGCATTTATTGGGTTTTAGGGCTTCAAAATGGTGTTTTTTGATTACCGAAGTTCGAGTCCCATTGATTTCAATGGGGTTCTGGAATCCGGACCCGAATTTCGGGAAGTTCGGGTGTTCTGTTAGAACCTAACTTTTCAAAAGTTCGATCATCCCTATTCGCTACTGTACTTAAGTACCAAAAGGCGGTATCTGTATTTTCCTAGAATATAATTTTTTTCTCCTACTTCCACTTTTACTTCACTACATTTTTTCGATGATTTCAATACTTCTACTCCGATATTTCTTTTTTGTGCTGCATAGTTACTCGTTACAATTATAAAAATTACCACTGCCAGAACAGTAGATGGCAGGTTTCATGAAGTTAAAAAAAATGTGTATAATGTCATGTGTAAATCAGCGCATACGAAAATAAATGCTACTGTATGTATAAAAAATATGGTCTACATATCTGCTGTTAAGGGGAAAGAGAACCTCCCCCAACCAAGGAGAGTCACAAGCGTACATAGACCTTTTTTCTGGTAAGAGGCTGATTTTGCTTTTTTTCACTGGAAGTTGAGAGCACAGGTTTTACAGTTTTGTTTCACTAGAAGAGTCTATTTGGATATTATTTTGCACTTACCTTAATCCGCCGGGTAAGGGGGAAATCCACAAGGTGGTGGGAGTCTGCACCTATTATTTGGAATAGCACCTGTGATTCCTGCACCTTTGGAAATATACAGTATTTATCTTGTTTTATCACATATATATGGTATTATGGCATTATACTGTATATATATGGACTTTTTTTTGGCTTCAATTTCATACACTCTTCCTTTATTTCATTATTGGAATATATTGCTGTATATCACATTGGTTTATATATGATTTTGCGCACCAATAATCTGTGGAGAAAAAAAAACATGCAAGGAAGAGAAGGAGGGATGCTTTAAAGGTGAAAGGGAGGGACATACTTTATCTGTTTTTGTTTACAAAAAGTTACAGCCAAAGGAATTGTGATTGTCCTTTAGGATAATCATTTGAAATAATAAAAAACAATATGATGTTCAAACTTTTGACTTATTTCTTTAATAACTACATATCACAGTACTTGTACTTTTACTTTCACTACTTGAGTAGCAAATGTTTTTTAAAAACTACTGGTACTTTTGCTTTCAGTACTTGAGTAGCAACATTTAAAAAAAACTACTTGCAATACTTAAGTACAAAAAATGTTGAATACTTTAGTACTTCTACTCAAGTCACTTTTTGATAGAGCACTTCCACTTCTACTCAAGTCACTTTTTGATCGAGCACTTTTACTCAAGTATGGGTTTTGAGTACTTTATACACGTGTGGTGGGGACTGAGACTTGAGGGATTGGCTTCTGGCACATCCGAGTGTCAATTGTGTAAAATCTGTGAGTGCTGGTTCACATACTCACTGAGCGGTGTTGTCATATAGATGGATGACTGACTAATATCATCATGCATATATTATGTTGTAAAAACTTCTCTATCCATAAAGGGAATTATTCCCGCAGCAACATGGTTCGTCCAAAGAGATGCATTTTTTTGAGTCCCAACACAGAACAGAGTCCACAAGGTACTTGCAACAGATGACAAAAGCCACCAGAGTTTTTGTAATTATTACAATTATGAGCAGCCTTCAGAGTCCCATTTGTCACTTATGTCATAGCAAACATAGAAACACTACAATCCAGCATAATATGTCCAATCTATAATATGCACCTAGGTAGCTTCCATGCATGCAATAATGTTTCATATTCTATACCTGTGCTTCCGTATTGATGAATAAATGCGTTTTCTTTTTTATTATTTAAATTTTATAAAATTTTCCAATGTACAAATTACAGTTTATTCAGACAGATTCCTGCTTATAAAGTATACAAAACCCCATTTACCCTCCCACCATCCCCCTTACCCCTGGGAAATCCCTCCTACTCAGGCTTATGTTTGTTCTCTATCTTTCTTTTCCCCCGCCATCGTCTTTCAGATACCTCTTAACTCAGTATATCTCCTTGAGTGCATAAAGTCTATCCATCCACCCCAGATTTTTAGGAATTTTTAAATTTCATTTTTCCCATAATGGTAAAGTTCTTCCATATTATAAGTTTTATTTACTCTTCTAACCCATTCACCCACAGTCAGGCTCTCTGGTATTTGTCATAGTTTTGGAATTAAAGCTTTCACTGCATTTATAAAATGTGGTATCGCCAAATTTTTATATTGCTTTATTCTGAGATTAGTGTTGTGGAAAAGGTAGAACCCAAGATTTCTGGACAAGTCCACCCCTGTGATTTCTTGAATCAGCTGGGTGACCTCCTCACAGAAATCCTGTATCGTTGAGCATTCCCACTATATATGTATCATTGTTTCCTTGTTCCCACATCCTCTCCAACAAAGCAAATACTTCCCTACTTGGTATTTTTGAGCTTTGTCAGGGGTTATATACCATCTAGCCAACCATTTATAATTAATTCCGATTGTTGCTGTCCCATCTGTTAATTTCAGTATTTTCTCCTTCTCTTGTCGCTTCCGTTTGTGCTGATCTCTACCTCCCACTTTCCCAGGTAAGGCGGAGTTATTGGTTCTGTCATCCTGGTAAGAACCTTATAAGTCTGGGATAGGCAGTGTCTCGGCACTTCCTGTTGAGTGAGTATTTTTTCAAATGGCAGTAAATTTTCTTCTGACCTTATTGGTTGAGGTAATGTCTTTATAAAGTGTCTTAACCGCTTAAGCCCTGGAAGATTTTACCCCCTTTCTGACCAGGCCCTATTTTGCAATTCGCCACTGTGTGAATTTAACAGACAAATGCGCGGTCCTGTGAAGCTGTACCTAAACGAAATTGACGTCCTTTTTTTCCCACAAACAGAGCTTTCTTTTGGTGGTATTTAATCACCTCTGCGATTTTTACTTTTTGCGCTATAAACAAAAAATAGCGTAAATTTCGAAAAAATACCTATATTTTTCACATTTTTTTATATGAAATTCCCCCCAAAAAAATTAAAAAATCTAAATTTTTTAACATTTTAGGCCAATTTGTTTTCTGCTACATATGTTTGGTAATTTTGATTGGTTTGCGCAAAACGTATTGCGTTTACTAACTAAGGGAAAGATTTCTGTCATTTCTGGTGTTTTTTTTTTAATGAGTAATGTCGGCGATCTGTGATTTTTTTTATGCGGGACTGCGACATTGCGGCGGACAGATCGGACCCTTGACTGACATTTTTGACACTTTTGGGGGTACCAGTGACATTAATACAGTAATCAGTGCAGGAAAGGTGTTAACTTTATTGGTGATCAAGGGGTTAAGTGTGTCCCTAGGAGCGTGCTTCTTACTGTAAAGGGGTGTGGCTAGTGATGTACCCACAGAGACATACGATCCTACATAGCAGGATCGTATGATCTCTGCAGTTAGATCAGGGAGAATGACAGGCGGCTTTGTTTACATCAGCCGCCTGCCTTTCTCCCTCTCCACATCGGGTCCGCCGGTCACATGCGCGTACATGTTAGGGAGCGAGCGGGGGCGGCGCTCGCCCCCTAGAGGCTCACAGGCTAGTGACATAGTACTACGTCACTTTGCCTGTGAGGGGCTGACTGCCACAGTAAATATACTGTGGGCGGTCGACAAGTGGTTAATTGATGATATCTTATTTCATCTATCGCCAGTAAATCCCCTTTGTGTTTCAATTCCTGAAATATGCATATTTCTCCCTTTTCCATTACATCTCTTAATTGTGGATTTTTATCTCTTATCCATACACCAAATAATAACTCATTTCCTGGTGGAAAGTAATTTGTTCCTGATAAGGGTATTAATGGTGAATTAAACTCCCATTGCCTATTTCTGTGCATTAAGTCACAAATCTATAAAACGTGCTTTGGCAGTGAACTAGTATCCTGTGATAGGTGCCAGTATTGTTGTGGTATCTATAGTATCTTATTCAACTTTGTATTACTTAACCTGTTTTCTTTTTTTTACCCATCTTTTTTCTTGCAAATTATATATCCAATCTGTGACTCGTGTTAATAATGGCGCATTGTAATATCTTTGAAAATCATGAGTTGCCAAACCTCCTTGTTTTTTTCTCCTTACTTAAAATTGCAGATCGTATTCTTGATTTTTTTATATTGCCATATAAACCCCGGTATCATCTTTTTTAGTATGTTAAAATAGCTCTGTGGCATCTGGATCAGGAGCATTTGGAATCTTTATAGAACTTTGATAAGATTCACATTTTGATCATGTTTTTCTATCTTACCCACGAAAGTGATCTCACTGTAACTTTTCCTAATTCTTCTTTAATATTATTTATTAATAAGATATAATTCAGCATATACGGGTTCTGCCATGTGGCTGTCAGCTTTACCCCTAAATATTTTATTTTTTCCTGCCATTTAAGTGGGAATTCTTCCTGTAGACATTGTTCTTCCTTTTTCTCTACATTTCTGTATACAATAAGACTTAACAAGTCTTCTGTATTCCGCTGGTATATTTTGAGGTTTCCTAATCCTGTGTACTCTTTCTATTTTTAATATACTTTCCGTTGGTCTATCCAAGAGGGGATTAAACACTTTACTCAGCGTTTTCTTCACATCTTCCCTTTCTTCTTCTGGGAGGCCTTGGATCCTTAAGTTTTGACTCCTATTCCGAGTCTGATTGTAGACTTTTCACTTGTTCTTTCAATTTTGTTATGTCCTCAGTGTTCTCCCGCTCTACCCTCTGTCTCTTCTACCCGTGCCAGCATATGGCCCAGATCTTCATGTAAAGTTGTAATTTCCTTTTTAATAGTGTTCTCCAGCTTTTTAAACATCTGTTATTTCCACTTTTGTTGGCATTTGGGGGCTTACGCTCTGTTCTTCCATCCTGCTCCCGTCCGTTCCCATTTCCTCTGTTATTTGATTTGAGGGTTTTCCTAAGGAGTATGCTTTTCTTCATTTCCCCCTGATATTCTCTATTTAGTCCTCTGTTGTTTTTCATTACTTGGGCTCTTTAAGTTCCATTCCTTGGTCAGATATTTTTTAATTACACTTGTGTTTACATTTGTTTTGTGGGTTGTACCTTTCGTCTTAGAACTCATTATCCGAGAGAAAGAGAAAGAGAAATAAAAGGGGGGGGGGTGTTAAAAAATTGAAGTATATACACGGAGGTGGGTGGGGGGGGCACAAATCAGGAGAGGGGCCAGGGATAGAGTGGGATTCCTCACTACCTTCTAGGTCTCCTGTCCTTTTTTCTTTAAATAGGTATTGCTAACTTATTTTATTTAATCTGGCACAGTCCAGTGGCCCCGGGTTTCCCCTGTCCCCATGTCCCTGCATACTGTCCCAGTCTGTGTTATGTAGCTATACCGGGGTCTCCAACTATCTCCAGTACTTAAATCATTTCCATTATATGGCCATTTACCAAGTCAGGGTTAACAGTGCAATATATCTCACATTGAGACAGTTCTTATGTTTTTTTTATGTTTAATAAAGTCAAATTTCTTTGGACTGTGTAATCCTAGGAGTCTGGAAAAAAGTACTGTGCAGCGCTAAAAAATATACTATATGATAGCATATATATATATATATATGTGAAAAAGCAATAAGGTACCAAGTGAAATAACACAAATCATCCAAGGTGAAAAGAGTGATCCAAGAAGGACATCTGATCCCAACACCAACAGGAGAGGTAATGGTTAAGCGCTCACCGGAACATGTGGACCCAACTTATCATATGATAAAAGGGTCAGGAAGGCTCATGTATATCCTGCGATTCTTCAAGCTGTAACACCGGATATTCAAGTTTGTAGTCAAGGGGTCAAGTTGAGACGAGTCTCCTCTTTCTCTCCAGATCATATAAAAATGAAAATCCCAGACAAAACAAACATAGTATAATTCCGCTTTAAACGTTTTAATAAATTAATAAAAGTACACTTAAAAACATCCGGGATAAAAAAAGCAGTGAATATGGGTATACAGATCAGACAATCTGTGACATAATCCTAGCTGCATAAGGCTAAGTCCTGACTAGTTTCATCACAACTGATTTCTTCAGAGGTAAATGCCAGAGTGGCATTATATAGGTCTACTAGTATCTTTTCAGGTTAGGGGCAGGTATCCAGTCGGTGCTTTAGGGGCAGTTAGAGATCGGCAGCAGTCACACAAATCGCTCTGTTAATGTCCACAAAAGTCCTTTTCAGGGCTGGTATTTCGGCATAGGTCCAGTCTCTTTTCAGGTTAGGGACAGGTATCCAGTCTGTGCTTTAGGGGCAGTTAGAGATCGGCAGCAGTCACACAAATCGCTCTGTTAATGTTCACAAAAGTCATTTAAAGGGCTGCAATTTTTGTTGGTATTGCTGTGCAGTGCACTATATGGGGGGGGGGGGGGAAGGTAATCCACAGTATAATATACTTTATAGAAAGCATATTATAGTGGATTAGTAGTATTATTGTGCACTGTGCAGCATTGTGACAGGTGTAGTGACTGAGCGTTGCTGCAGCAATACTATAAACAGTGAAAAAAGCACTTATAATGTATTATAACTGGTGTGATAGACCAATGCCCCCCCCCAATACCACATATTGAAGTAATATTGAAATTTGGCCTCTCTTGCTGTGTTAACTATGCTACACACAGTGACAACAGTTACTTGCCAACTATTTGTAGGACTGTTGTAATAAACCTGTGGCCCCCCAATACCACAGATAGAAGCGGGGTGTTATCTGAGTATACTTTCATAAGTTTATTTGTGTTCTGCAACAATATTGCCTCTTTTGCTGGGTTAACTCTGATGCACACAGTGCCAAACTCCCTGGCCAATTTTTTGAACAACTGGTGTGATAGACCAGTGGCGCCACCAATACCACAGATTGAAGGGGGGGTGTTATCTGAGTATACTTTTATAAGTGTATTTGTGTCCTGCAACAATATTGCCTCTTTTGCTTAGTTAAGTCTGGTACACACAGTGCCAAAATCACTGGCCAATTTTTTGAACAACTGGTGTGATAGACCAGTGGCCCCCCCAATACCACATATTGAAGGGGGGTGTTATTTAACAGTATACTTTTCTAAGAGTGTATTTAGTCCTGCAAAAATTTGGCCTCTCTTGCTGTGTTAACTGTGCTACACACAGTGACAACAGTTACTGGCCAATTATTTGTAGGACTGTTGTAATAAACCTGTGGCCCCCCAATACCACAGATTGAAGTGGGGTGTTATCTGAGTATACTTTCATAAGTGTATTTGTGTCCTGCAACAATATTGCCTCTTTTGCTGAGTTAAGTCTGGTACACACAGTGCCAAACTCACTGGCCAATTTTTTGAACAACTGGTGTGATAGACCAGTGGCCCCCCAGTACATCATATTGAAGTGGGGTGTTATTTAATAGTATACTTTTCTAAGAGTGCCTCTCTTGCTGTGTTAACTGTGCTACACACAGTGACAACAGTTACTGGCCAATTATTTGTAGAACTGGTGTGATAAAACTGTGCCCCCCCCCCCAATACCACAGATTGAAGTGAGGTGTTATTTAACAGTATACTTTTCTACGATTGTATTTTAGTCCCGCAAAAATTTGGCCTCTTTTGCTGTGGTAACTGTGCTACACACAGTGACAACAGTTACTGGCCAATTATTTGTAGAACTGGCGGACTAGCAGACTGGCAGATAGGGAGGAGAGGCAGGCAGAACTTGCATTGCACAAGAGGTACAAAGCAGACTGCAAATGTATCAGGAGCGAGCCATCAACCATGTACAGTCACATCTGGCGCTCCCAGGAAGCCGGCACATGGCTCCGCAGTGTGGGCTTTTTTTAATGTGTCCGTTTGTGACAACAGTGTTGCCATCTGCAGCCTTTGCAGTCAACGCATAAGTCACGGTAAGCCCAACACTCACCTAGGGACAACCACCTTAAGAAGGCACCTGAACTCCCATCACCGAGCCCAGTGGGAGCAACACCCTCAGAACCCACAAAGCCACACTCCAGGCTCTCACCGTCCAGCCCCTTCTCCTTCTCCACTCTCCTCACATTTGTCCTCCACTCCACCTTCCATGATGCTGTCATCACGTTGTTCTGGAAAAGGCAGGCTTCTGTGGACAAAATGTTGGAGCGTAAAAAAATGATGACGCCGGATAACCCTCTTGCCCAATGTTTGACAGCTGGCTTGTCAGAACTGATAGCCCGCCAACTACTGCCATATCAACTGGTGGACTCGGAGGCCTTTCGTAAATTTGTGGCCATTAGAACACCACAATGGAAGGTCCCAGGCAGGAAATATTTCTCGCAGAAGGGCATTCCAGAGCTGTATGGCCATGTTCAGCGGCAAGTGAATATATCTCTGGCACACAGTGTTGTTGCCAAGATACATCTGACCACAGACACATGGTCTAGCAAACACGGGCAGGGAAGGTATATATCTTTTTTTGGGGCCTATACAGGCCGACACTTACTTCTCTATCCTGTGAATGCCTAATGTACCTCCAGCCATCAAATACTACATTATTTGCTGTCAGTTAAACCCATGTGGGCTAATTTTTGGGGGCTATACAGGCCGACACTTACTTCTGTATCCTGTGAATTCCTAATATACATTCAGCCACCAAATACTACGTTCTTACCTGTCAGGTAAACCCATGTGGGCTAATTTTTGGGGCCTATACAGGCCAACACTTACTTCTGTATCCTGTGAATGCCTAATGTACCTCCAGCCATCAAATACTACGTTCTTAGCTGTCAGGTAAACCCATGTGGGCTAATTTTTGGGGCCAATACTGGCCGACACTTACTTCTGTATCCTGTGAATGCCTAATGTACCTTCAGCCACCGAATACTACGTTCTTAGCTGTCAGGTAAACCCATGTGGGCTAATTTTTGGGGCCTATACTGGCCGACACTTACTTCTGTATCCTGTGAATGCCTAATGTACCTTCAGCCACCGAATACTACGTTCTTAGCTGTCAGGTAAACCCATGTGGGCTAATTTTTGGGGCCTATACTGGCCGACACTTACTTCTGTATCCTGTGAATGCCTAATGTACCTTCAGCCACCGAATACTACATTCTTAGCTGTCAGGTAAACCCATGTGGGCTAATTTTTGGGGCCTATACTGGCCGACACTTACTTCTGTATCCTGTGAATGCCTAATGTACCTTCAGCCACCGAATACTACGCTCTTAGCTGTCAGGTAAACCCATGTGGGCTAATTTTTGGGGCCTATACAGGCCGACACTTACTTCTGTATCCTGTGAATTTCCAATGTACCTTCAGCCACAGAACACTACATTCTTAGCTGTCAGATAAACCCATGTGGGCTAATTTTTGTGGCCAATACAGGCCGACACTTACTTCTGTATCCTGTGAATGCCTAATGTACCTTCAGCCACAGAATATAGCATTCTTAACTGTCAGGTAAACCCATGTGGGCTAATTTTTGGGGCCAATACTGGCCGACACTTACTTCTGTATTTTGTGAATGCCTAATGTACCTTCAGCCACAGAATACAATGTTCTTAGCTGTCAGGTAAACGCATGTGGGCTCATTTTTGGGGCCTTGAATGGCCGCCACCTACTTCTGTATCCTGTGAATGCCTAATTTTTCAGACTGGAATTGAAAATCAATTGGTCTGTAAATGTTCCGCCAAATTGTGGAATTGATGCGGACCCATTTTACAGATGCGTGAATTGACCCTATATGTATTTTACATGTATTTACCGGATGCTGTCAGTTCTGGTTGATTTATAAAAAAAATATATACATTTTTTGCTGTAAAAAAAAAAAAAATTTTAGGGCAACGTTTCCAATTGTAATACTTCTGTTATGACATTGTCCATGTGCTGGGACTATTGGTGCACAGCTAGTACGTCTTTTGTGCCTGCAAATATGACCTAAAGGTTTTTAAAGTTTGCCTTATTTCACTTGGGACTTTATTGCTTTTTCACATATATATATATATACTATCATATAGTATATTTTTTAGCACTGCACAGTACTTTTTTCCATTTTGCTTAACAACACATGTCTGTTTTAGTGTGCTAGCTGCTTATATTTGTTTCTAGTTAGCTCAGTTTATTTATTCTGATTTTAATCCTAGGAGTCTCCAGCTAGTTTTCCTTTCCTCTGTTCCAGCTTTATATCGTGGAAATTGCATCTTCAGTTCAGATAAATATGTGCTGCCTTGTGATGCTCTATAGAATTTTCCATTTAGTAATTTTTTGACACACTCCTCCTGTTCACTGGCTTTTCTCCTCGGCTGTCCCCTCCTTCTCCCTGCCTAATGTGTGCTCTCCGTAAGTCCGTGTCTCTTTCCACCCAGACTTGTAGTGCACATTCATGTGGATCATTCCTGTAGCCTTCAGAGCTGTACTCCCAGGGGCGCGCTCAGCTGACACCGCTGCAGGTGCCACTACAGGCTCCACTGCCTCTCTCCCCTCTCCACCCCCCAAATCCCTCCAGCCCACCTCTCCCTCCACTGGAGACAGCCCGAGTCCCACCGCTCCACCAGAACTCCACCGGGGGTGAGTCAGCACTATAGGGCCAGTACGCTGCACCACAGCACCATAGGTTGCTTGCCCAAGGGGATCTTAAGACATCCCTTTAGTCAATCCTGACCGGAGTCCTCCTTGCACCCTGGATGGGAAGTCCTCATAAATGCATTTGTAACAGCTGAAAACTTCCCTTGAAATACTAGTGTCTTAAACTGGAGGGGTTCCTGATTGGTTGATCAAACACTTTTGATCCTAACATGAAAAGATTTCATTTGTAATTACTGGAAATAGCGTTTAAGGTCTCTATAATGTTTACCAGGTAAACAAGTCACCATTTCCCACAAATAACATCAATAAATACTTCTTTCATGGTCAAAACAAAACTCTTTATTATCCTTAAAGCGTTTGTTATCCCCAACAATTCATATTTCTGATATATGTCTGCTGTACTTGTTTGAGAAAGTATCCTGTTATCTTTGTATTGCTTCATTTGTGGGATATCCCTGGCATTTCTGCTAGTCCCCTTACTTTCCAAAAAAAACTGACTACACTAAGCAGAGGAGCACACTGTGGTCAGTTCTCTAGCTATGCTGGGAACTCAGGCTGGTCTCCTCCAATGATCAGACATGTCCTGACCCCCTCTCCCCTGCACAGCCTGTCACTGGGAAGCTCAGTATACTGCTGCTTCTCCTCCTGCTTTTATGCAGCTGAGAACAGATGGGTTGTTTTACAAGGTAATCATTTACAATCACTTTAAATATGTAAACAATGTAATTTAAAATGTTTAATTAGAGTGGTCCTCAGGTGCCAAGGTGCTCTTGCATAAAATTACCATCCTTTTGATGTCTTAAATGTACTTGCCGTGTGTGTGTGCACAAACATGTTGGCCGGGGTGGCCGGGGCCTTCTATGTGATATCATTTGGCACACTGGGGGACGTTCTGAAGGTATTTGTGTGCTATGTCACATGCCATTTGAACCCATGCATCTTGTAAGTGCAATTTTATTATTTTCATAAACTGGCTGCCTAAAATACTACACTATGTTGGATTGATTGCGTTTTTATCCCTTCTACTGAGTGAGCTGATTCAGGAACAAAGAGTTTATCTCCTGGACCGGAATTGATGTGCCTACAGAGCATCAAGGTGCTCTCTGATCTCTGTGTGAGATCTAATGGTCTGGTAAGGAGCTCATTAACTTTTTGTGGTGGAGTGGCTTCGGTGGCACAATCTTTTTGTTGGCGGTGTTATTTGCTCAAGAATCTCACACAGAACTTGAAGAGTGTAGAGGATTGTATATTTGCACTTTATTTGTACTCTTTTTTTACTTATATATTTTTTATTTTTCATCTATTTTTATTACATATGAAATGTATTCACTAATGCATTTATATTTATTTAACACAGTAATGTAGAAGTACTTACACAAATTGATATTTATATTTATTTAATGTGTTTATGATCACTTATTTAAAGGGACATTACATTTTATTACGTCTTTATACCAATAACTTAACCGGTTCCCGACCAGCCACCGCCTATTTACTGCGGCAAAGTTGGCTCTGCGGCGCAAATCGATGTGGGTCTACGTCGGTCATGAGCAGGCAGCTAGGGGGCGAAGGCGTGCCGCCGGTGGCGTGCTCCCGCCCCCACTCAGCAGCGAGGAAGCCAATGCACGGGTCAGGCGGCTCCGATTGCCGTCTGACACCCACGACCGATCCCCACTTAGAGAGAAGAACGGTCAGCTGTTGTAAACACAGCTGACCATTCTTCTCCTTAAAATGATCACAGAGCCCCTGTGATCCTTTTATATAGGATTACAGGTATCTATGATCATTTCAGAAGCCACGCCCCCCCACAGTTAGAATCACTCCCCTGGGCTCACATTTAACCCCTTGATCACCCACTATGTTAACCCCTTCCCTGCCAGTGTCATTATTACAGTAACCGTGCATATTTTTAGCACTGATTACTGTAGCAATGTCACCGGTCCCCCCAAAAGTGTCAAAAATGTCAGTTAGGGTTCCAATCTGTCCGCCGCAATGTCGCAGTCCCACTAAATATCGCAGATCGCTGCCATTACTAGTAAAAAATAAAAAAACAATAAAAATGACATAAATATTTCCCGTAGTTAGTAGACGCAATAACTTTTGCGCAACCAATCAAAATATGCTTATTGCGATTTTGTTTACCAAAAATATGTAGCAGAAAACACATTGGCCTAAAATGGTAAACTTTGAATTTTAATTTTTTTTTTTCTTGAGAATGTTATATAGCAGAATGTGAAAAATATATATATTTTTTTCAGAATTGTCGCTCTTTTTTGTTTATAGCGCAAAAATGTAAAATTGCACAGGTGATCAAATACCACCAAAAGAAAGCTCTATTTGTGGGAAAAAAGGACATCAATTTATTTAAGTACAGCGTCGCACGACCACACAATTGTCCATTAAAGTAATGTAGTGCCAAAGGTCACACTTTCGACCGGTCCTTGGCATTCCACCACCGTGGGGAGGCCTCCAAGATGGCAGAAAGGGGGCCACCTGCAAAACTTGTGAAAGGATCCCACTGCGGGACAGCAATAAAGGGCCCCGCAACGAGAGTAAAGGGCCCCAGGATCAGTGGGAAGAGCCCCAGGATTGAAGGGAAGGGCCCGGTCAGGGATCCGGGGGGCCCTTCATGGTTTATTGCACCGGGGTCCTGAAGGTTCTAGTTATGTCTCTGGTTAGTTGTAAAGTAAAAGACAAGTGATGCCCAGCAAAGTAACAGGAAGCCCAACAAACTAACTATGTACAACATACAGTATATACAAGATGGGTAACAGAGAATGCAAGGAAGGGGGGAATCAGGACTGGGTACAGAAACAAGAATAGCAGATGTAAGGCAGCAGGGTTCAGGATGTAAGGCTAGGTCAGGAACAGGAGTAGGATAAATGGCAACAGCATCAGACTAGAAAATAAAAATGAACAAACAGGCACAATTTTTAATGCAGAACAGACATGCCTTGTCTCTTCTGCATTAACCACATAACGACCGCCCACCGCAGATATACTGCGGCAGGCAGCCGCTGCTGGGCAAAGTGACGTAGGGGTACGTCACTCGCCCACGACTCTCGCTCGTTCCCTGACATCCCTGGGCGAGTGACCGGCGGCTCCGATGTCCGCCGGCCACTCGCAATCTTCCGCTGGAGAGGTAGAAAGGCAGGCGGCTGATGTAAACACAGCCGCCTGTCATTTTCCCTGATGTAACTGCAGAGACTGTACGATCCTGCTATGTAGGATCTTATGTCTCTGTGGTTACATCACAAGCCATGCCCCCCACAGTTAGAATCACGCCCCTAGGGATACATTTATCCCACTGATCACCAATAAAGTTAACCCCTTTCCTGCCAGTGTCATTTTTACAGTAACAGTGCATATGTATAGCACTGATTACTGTAGTAATGTCACTGGTACCCCCAAAAGTGTAAAAAATGTCAGTCAAGGGTCCGATCTGTCCGCCGCAATGTCGCAGTCCTGCAAAAAAAATCACAGATCGCCGCCATTACTAGTTAAAAAAAAAAACCAATAAAAGTGACATATATCTTTCCCGTAATTAGTAAACGCAATAACTTTTGCACAAACCAATCAAAATACGCTTATTGCAATTTTTTTTACCAAAAATATGTAGCAGAAAATAAATTGGCCTAAAATGTTACAAAATTTTGATTTTTACATTTTTTTTGGGAATTTCATATAAAAAAATTTGAAAAATATTGTTATTTTTTCAAAATTTACGCTATTTTTTTGTTTATAGCGCAAAAAGTTAAAATCACACAGGTGATCAAATACCACCAAAAGAAAGCTCTGTTTGTCGGAAAAAAAGGACGTTAATTTTATTTGGGTACAGCGTTGCACGACTGCGCAATTGTCCGTTACAGTCAAGCAGTGCCGAATCGCAAAATAGGCCCTGGTCTTTGAGCAGCCAAATCCTCCGGGGCTTAAGTGGTTAAAGCTACTTTCCTGCCTTTTTGCCCCTGTACAGTAAGCTGCACAAGCTCAGCTTACTACACAAATTCGGTGAATGCCAAAGCTGACAGAAATTATGTGCAAGCAAAAATGCTGTTTGTTTTTCCTTGCACGTGAATGGGTATTCTTTGCAAAGTGAAGCTTTACCTCATGCACTAAGCTCTGGAGCAACTTGCAAATTGCACAGTCTATTTGCCTTAAAGTAGAACTATAGGCAAAACTTTTTTTTCACTTTGGATTAAGTAAGGGTTATAACCCCTGTCAGCTTTTTTTTTTTTTGCCATGCCATCTGTGTCCCCATTAATAGATGTCCCCTCGATTAATTTTTTGGGGACAACCCAAAATTTGGGATTTTCTTTTACTTTTTCAAATATTTCCATATTTCCATATATTCGGTTTCTATGCATTACTATTGACAGAACTGATCCAAAAAGGTAGAAACTACTCAAAATTGCCTATTATATTTTTATATTCCTTAAATACTGCATGCCTGGACCACTACTAAACTACTGCATGCATGTAATGATTTATTTCCTTCTGTGAATTGAATTTATCGCCTTTTCATGCTGTATTTACTTTTGGGCAAAATGTGTCCGGACACTTACATACCACATGTGAGTTGCTTTTGTGAATGGAGCCTAGGAAGTACTGAATATATAAAAAAACTCAAAGGAACTGGTAAACCTTACTTGATTGATCGATATTTGGCAAACCGCGCTTAATAATCAACTCATCATGATTAATCAAAACACAAATTGGTGCATCAATATAAATCATTAAAGTGCATTCCATGCAAATGGGTCAGTAATTAACAAAAAAAGTGTCAATAAACATTTGCATTAGCAATAATAGATAAAGTGCTATAAATACAATAAATACAAACAATATAAAATAAAGTGCATTCTGTGCAAAAAGTGCCACTTAATGGTACAAAATGTGAGCATTTACAATTAATGCATAAAGTGCTATAAGTAGGAACTACATGAGAAGTTGATGTGTAATGTCCTTGATCACCAACATGATTAAAACATGCAATTGTGATCTTAAATCACTCCTCCAAAAATCCTCCAAAGAATGTGCTATGATAAGCTTGTGTCCACCATCAATGGCTGAATTGCCTACCCACCAGAGGAAAGCAATGATCTCACATAGTGGGATGAGGGAAACCCTCAAAAACTGGTCAAATGTTTCTCCACCAGGATCTCAGTGATACGCCACATCAAGGGGAACAAGACAGAGAGGCTTCCATAGGCTTCCGGGGTAACGGGATACGTCATTTCCGCCGGTTGGAAGACAGGGGGAACGCAATTGGCGTCGCTACTTCTCGCACAGAGCTTTAGTTCACTTGCAAGCATTGTAAGTTATTTTAATTGCTTTATTTTAAATAAACCAAACTTATTACACTATGGAAGCCTCTCTGTCTTGTTCCCCTTGATGTAGCGTATAGCTGAGGTCCTGGTGGAGAAACATTTGACCAGTTTTTGAGGGTTTCCCTCATCCCACTATGTGAGATCATTACTTACCTCTGGTGGGTAGGCAATTCAGCCATTAGTGGTGGACACAAGCTTATCACAACACATCTTTTGGAAGATTTTTGGAGGAGTGATTTAGGATCACTTCACAATTGTATGTTTGAATCACGTTGGTATTTAGGAACTTGGATGAGGGAAGGGATGAGTGGGATACTCCAACAACTGAACTATGCACAATTAGGCAGGGACTCTGGAAAATGCTGCTTGATGCTGGTTAACGCTGGCCGGATGCCTGTTAACACTGACTTGACACTATAACTTTGCCTTTCACTAACAAAATCCTTTTTATCTACCTGAGGTACAACCTTCCTGAGGTAGCTGACTGTACACTTTGACTGTACTGCTGAACACTTCAGGGCCCACACTGGCGCCCCCTTTCACTTCCCTATCTTCAGGGCTTTAAGACTTGGCACCCCCTTTCACTGCCACAACTACTGGTTAGCTGGCTCCTGGATCCCCTTGACCTTCTGGAGTGGTCCCCTTTCCTAGGCAGACCCCTGGGCAGATCTTGAGTTCTCACGATACTGTTTTTCCTGAAGACTTCTGCCCAGCAGCTCCACTCGGTCAGCAACACTCTGGATCCCTCTCTGCAGCTCAGCTCAACCTCTGGTCCCCGTAGGCCGACTGCCTGGACCACCTTCACTCTCTGACAGGAGGAGAGACAGCCGTCACCTCCTTCTGGGACTGATGCTCCTGCCAAAAGAAACTCTGTCACATGCTCCCCACGGATTTATATCCAATCCCAGGGTGCATTGTGGTATACCCTGCCCACTGAGACAGTCACAAACCCTGGTGTGCCATTGGCTAGGTTTCCTCAACTGACCAACAAGATCCCTCATTGGACATAGTGGGGAGACTCCCCAGACTCAATAGACACACCTGGAAACATGTGACAGCTAGCTAACAATTCAGACCCCCTTGATAAGCAGAAAGAGCCACATATACATTTTCCTAGCACCTACCTAGGAGGGTGCTACATACCATTAACATTTTGCACAAAATGCACTTTATTTTATACTGCTTGTATATATTGTACTTATAGCACATTATCTATTATTGCTAATGCAAATGTTTAATGACACTTTTTATGAATTATTGACTCATTTGCATGGAATGCAAATGGATTTCAAAATACTCTTTTGATTGCCACTTTGTCTTTGACCTTAGACAGTTTCAGGATTGTGTTTGCCTGCTGCCCACCCTGTACTCTAATGCTATTGTTTACTGCTTGCTGAGAGCACCGCCAGCCCCAGGACACATACTCATATGCATTCTCTCCATGCTGCTTCCAGCGCTGGGCTGACAGAGGTAATAATGCTACTGTCACTACTCCTGTCAGCCTTAAAGTAGAAGGAACTTGGGGCTCCCCCATTCCTACAAAATATGCTGTGCCCTGGGCAACTGTCCCTTCTGCCCGCCCCTTGTTCTGGCCCCAGTCCCAACACTAACTTGCCCACATATTGGACTTAATGTGACATAGTCTTCATATTTCTGTATCCATTGCTATTATATTTTCAGGTTACTGGTGCTATGATGTTTCACTAAATAAACCCAATCATATGTATTATAGGTGGTACCTTTCCTTTAGGTCAGTATGATGCTCTGTGGACCTCATAGTGGTGGTCTATCCCCCACATCTCATTCAGTGGCGTAGCTATGGGGGTATGGGGGGTGTGGACTGCACCCGGATGACACCTGCCAGAAGGGTGAGACCCAGGGCCGGCCGCCAGATTGCCTCCACTGCTGTCACTAACACACACAGTGGTAGACACAGCAGCACTGAATAGAGGGAGCTGCCGGAGTTAACTTTTCAAGTTAACCAGCAGGTGATTGGTTGCTAGGTGGTCCTAGCAAACAATCACCAGCTTGTTAATATGAAAAATAATTTCCAGCAACTCCCACCCTCTATTCAGCGCTGCTGTGTCTCTTTCCCATTGTGCCCAAGTAAGGTCGGAAGAGGCAGAGTTGCAGAGGTTGTTTAATGTGAAGGAGGGGGAATAGCTGCAGGGGTCTGTGTATTGTGCAGGGAGCTGTGTATTGTGCATGGGGCTGTGTATTGTGCAGAGGGCTTTGTAATCTACAGGGAGCTGTGTATTGTGCAGGGGGCTGTGTAATGTAAAGTGGGCTGTGTATTGTGCAGGTGGCTGTGTAATGTAAAGGGGGCTGTGTATTGTGCAGGGTGCTGTGTAATGTACAGGGAGCTGTGTATTGTGCAGGGGGCTGTGTAATGTACAGGGAGCTGTGTATTGTGCAGGGTGCTGTGTAATGTAAAGTGGGCTGTGTATTGTGCAGGGTGCTGTGTAATGTAAAGGGGGCTGTGTATTGTGCAGGGGGCTGTGTAATGTAAAGTGGGCTGTGTATTGTGCAGGTGGCTGTGTAATGTAAAGGGGGCTGTGTATTGTGCAGGGGGCTGTGTAATGTACAGGGAGCTGTGTATTGTGCAGGGGGCTGTGTAATGTAAAGGGGGCTGTGTATTGTGCAGGGGGCTGTGTAATGTACAGGGAGCTGTGTATTGTGCAGGGGGCTGTGTAATGTAAAGGGGGTTGTGTATTGTGCAGGGGGCTGTGTAATGTACAGGGAGCTGTGTATTGTGCAGGGTGCTGTGTAATGTAAAGTGGGCTGTGTATTGTGCAGGTGGCTGTGTAATGTAAAGGGGGCTGTGTATTGTGCAGGGTGCTGTGTAATGTAAAGTGGGCAGTGTATTGTGCAGGTGGCTGTGTAATGTAAAGGGAGCTGTGTATTGTGCAGGGGGCTGTGTAATGTAAAGGGGGTTGTGTATTGTGCAGGGGGCTGTGTAATGTACAGGGAGCTGTGTATTGTGCAGGGTGCTGTGTAATGTAAAGTGGGCAGTGTATTGTGCAGGTGGCTGTGTAATGTAAAGGGAGCTGTGTATTGTGCAGGGGGCTGTGTAATGTAAAGGGGGTTGTGTATTGTGCAGGGGGCTGTGTAATGTACAGGGAGCTGTGTATTGTGCAGGGGGCTGTGTAATGTAAAGGGGGTTGTGTATTGTGCAGAGGGCTTTGTAATGTACAGGGAGCTGTGTATTGTGCAGAGGGCTTTGTAATGTACAGGGAGCTGTGTATTGTGCAGAGGGCTTTGTAATGTACAGGGAGCTGTGTATTGTGCAGAGGGCTTTGTAATGTACAGGGAGCTGTGTATTGTGCAGGGGGCTGTGTAATGTAAAGGGGACTGTGTATCGTGCAGGGGGCTTTGTAATGTAAAGGGGGCTGTGTATTGTGCAGGGGGCTGTGTAATGTAAAGGGGACTGTGTAGCGTGCAGGGGGCTTTGTAATGTAAAGGGGGCTGTGTATTGTGCAGGGGGCTGTGTAATGTAAAGGGGACTGTGTATCGTGCAGGGGGCTTAGTGATGTAAAGGGGGCTGTGTATTGTGCAATTGTGCAGGGGACTTTGTAGTGTAAAGGGGGCTGTGTATTGTGCAGGGGGCTGTGTAATGTAAAGGGGGTTGTGTATTCAACATCTTATTTTGACAGTTACCAACACGCCATTTTCCATTTTTTGGCAACTTTGCACATGTGGCTGCAATATGGATACAAACATGCAGCCTTATGCATATATGTTTGTATTATTTTTTATTATCATTATTATTATTCTTTCTATCTTTTTTCTCTAATTCTTTTTTCCTTTTTTTCTTTTTTTTTCTTCATTTTCATTTTTTATTTTTCTTTATTATTACTATTATTATATTTCATAACTTTTTATTTATCAATATTATTTTTATTATCGAAATTTACAGTTAATTATATATTTATGTTTATATTTTTTGATACACACATATATATATAATATATATTATTTTTTATATTGGTGATATCATTACTCTCAGTATTTTGTTTAGTTTCAGTTCTGTTTCACTAGTGTTGTGTGTTTTTATCATTGTGTAGATAGCTTCCGGTGTGTGAATAATTTGTATTTTTGCATTTTAATAGTTCCTTTGTTGTTTTATTGTGAATCACGCCAAATAGCATATCCTTATCTGTATACAGCATAGTGTATCATTGGCCGCCTTTTGTGCCCCTTGCGTTGAAAGTAATTTCCCTTGTCCAAGATGGTGCCACTGAGGCCTGAGGAAGGAGCGCATGCTCTGCAAACACGTCGCCGCCTGTGTCATCATGTCACGACTGGGAAGGGACGTCGGAGAGTGCCCCTGCTTTCCAGCTACCAGGAAGCGAAGCGCCCACATCCATCGGCTGTTACTGAGTGCCTGAGACCGCCGGAGCCATCCTGAATCACTACCCCCACGGACGGACCATTGACATTACTATATGATGCTCCCTGTTCACACTCGTTTGTGGGTATATTGGTGTTTGATTACCATTTTATATTAAAGCCTTCCTACTGCACTTAGAGTGGCGCCTGTTTTCCTTTACAGTTTCCCTTAAGTTTTCTTCTTACTTGCATCAGAGTAGCCTTCAGTGCTAAGGAATATTGCATACATATGGACTTGTGCATGGACTATTTTTCATATGTATTTGGTACCTATATCTTTGATTTAACCCTTTAGGGTGGAAACTGTTGGCCTCTTCCTGTTTTCTTGCGCCAGTATACATACATGTTGTTTGTATTGTGCAGGGGGCTGTGTAATGTAAGGGAAGCTGTGTATTGTGCAGGGGGCTGTGTAATGTAAAGGGGGTTGTTTATTGTGCAGGGGGCTGTGTAATATAAAGGGGGCCATGTATTGTGCAGGGGGTGGTGTAATGTAAAGGGACTGTATATTGTTCAGGGGACTTTGTAATGTAAAGGGGGCTGTGTATTGTGTAGGGAGTTTTTTAATGTAAAGGAAGCTGTGTATTGTAAAGGGGGGCTGAGGTACAGGGGGCTGTGTAATGTAAAGGGGGACAGAGGTGCAGGGGCTGTGTAATGGAAGGGGTTCAGAGGTGCAGGGGCTGTGTAATGGAAGGGGTTCAGAGGTGCAGGGGCTGTGTAATGGAAGGGGTTCAAAGGTGCATGAGCTGTGTAATGTAAAGGGGACAGAGGTGCAGGAGCTGTGTAATGTAAAGGGGGACAGAGGTGCAGGGGCTGTGTAATGTAAAGGGGACAGAGGTGCAGGGGCTGTGTAATGGAAGGGGGTCAGAGGTGCAGGGGCTGTGTAATGTAAAGGGGGACAGAGGTGCAGGGGGCTGTGTAATGGAAGGGGTTCAGAGGTGCAGGGGCTGTGTAATGGAAGGGGTTCAGAGGTGCAGGGGCTGTGTAATGGAAGGGGTTCAAAGGTGCATGAGCTGTGTAATGTAAAGGGGGACAGAGGTGCAGGGGCTGTGTAATGTAAAGGGGACCAGAGGTGCAGGGGCTGTGTAATGGAAGGGGGTCAGAGGTGCAGGGGCTGTGTAATGTAAAGGGGGACCAGAGGTGCAGGGGCTGTGTAATGGAAGGGGGTCAGAGGTGCAGGGGCTGTGTAATGTAAAGGGGGACAGAGGTGCAGGGGCTGTGTAATGGAAGGGGTTTAGAGGTGCATGAGTTGTGTAATGTAAAGGGGGACAAAGGTGCTGGGGCTGTGTAATGTAAAGGGGACCAGAGGTGCAGGGGCTGTGTAATGGAAGGGGGTCAGAGGTGCAGGGGCTGTGTAATGTAAAGGGGACCAGAGGTGCAGGGGCTGTGTAATGGAAGGGGGTCAGAGGTGCAGGGGCTGTGTAATGTAAAGGGGGACAGAGGTGGAGGGGCTGTGTAATGGAAGGGGGTCAGAGGTGCAGGGCCTGTGCAATGTAAAGGGGGACAGAGGTGCAGGGGCTGTGTAATGTAAAGGGGGACAGAGGTGCAGGGGCTGTGTAATGTAAAGAGGGCCAGAGGTGCATGAGCTGTGTAATGTAAAGGGTATTTTCCTGCATTTTACCCACAATTATAGACGCAGCGCTATAGATTTCTTTTAGGCTGCGTGTTTTTTTCTGTATTTTCTGAAAGCGCACCAAAAGTCCCGCATGCTGCATCTTTTGGGCACTTTCAGAAAGTGGGAAGAAATTATTGGGGGGGGGGGGGGGGCTGGGAATGACATCAATCATGTCTTGCTTCACCAGGTGACACCAACCCTAGTGATGCCACTGTCTCTTTTAGCACTATGTCATGCAACATGTTATATGAAACTGAGAACCAGGGGAAGATGGAGATAAATCAAGGCTTCTACAGGGGCTGCTTGCCATGTTGGTCAATAGGTGTGCGATGCTTAGGATGTTAACTCTTACATGTTAGGCAATTTCCTGGCTTTCATATGTTATATGAATGCTGATGATTTCACCCAAAATTGTTTATGAAAACCAGTGCTGAGATAAATAAGAAGCCCATGATGGCTCATCCCTTAAAATCCTAGTTGCTTGGCTGTCATTTTGTTAAAGTTGCTTCATTTCTTTTTGAATACATTACCTAATACAAGAATGCATATTTTTTTTTTTTTTTTACATCATTATGATTTCACTTGATGCCTGCTTGTTACAGATTAGTGACTGATGCCCCATACACACGTGCAGATTATCTGCAGACTTTTGTCTGCAGATTTACCTTTTCTATGTAGTGCAAGGGCCTGCCGGATTGCATACAAATTGAAAATGTTTAGATTTGACCTCATATTATATGGTTTTGGTAAGTCTGCAGACAAAAGTCTGCAGATAATCTGCATGTGTGTATGGGGCATTAGAATGTATTGAAACCAGTGATGGCCAGAAAGCTTTGATTTTTCAAAAGGAAGTCAGCATTTGAGCTTTACTATTTCTACTAGTACAGAATTCCTCAAAGACAAACATTTATGAACTGCATTTTTTTACTCATTTAATTCCTTTCCTCTGCTGTATCTGATAAACTCCTATCAACATGGATAATCTGACAATGTTAAAGCAAGTTTCTCTATAAGCTTAAAGTCTGTATCTTTCCAGGGTGCCCATTGCAGATAAAGCTCCAGAAAAGATCTAGCCAACTTAAACGCATCATAAATGAGGCATATGTGTGCTCTAAATTGTCTTAACCCCTCACCATTCACTAAGGAAAACCTATTGTCTGGTATAAAGCCTTCCATGCCTTAATTGCACATGTAAACAGTATGTGTGTGTATATATATACATATACAGTATCTCACAAAAGTGAGTACACCTCTCACATTTTTGTAAATATTTTGTTATATCTTTTCATGTGACAACACTGGAAACACTTTACTACAATGTAAAGTAGTGAGTGTACAGCTTGTATAACAGTGTAAATTTGCTGTCCCCTCAAAATAACTCAACACATATCCATTAATGTCTAAACCGCTGGCAACAAAAGTGAGTACACCCCTAAGTGAAAATGTCCAAATTGAGCCCAATTAGTCATTTTCCCTTCCCAGTGTCATGTGTCTCGTTAGTGTTACAAGCTCTCAGGTGTGAAAGGGGAGCAGGTGTGTTAACTTTGGTGATATCACTCTCACTCTCTCATACTGGTCACTGGAAGTTCAACATGGCACCTCCATGGCAAAGAACTTTCTGAGGAACTGAAAAAAATAATTGTTGCTCTACATAAAGATGACCTAGGCCAGTGATGGCGAACCTCGGCACCCCACATGTTTTGGAACTACATTTACCATGATGCGCATTCAATCTGTAGTGTAGTTGAGCATCATGGGAAATGTAGTTCCAAAACATCTGGGGTGCCAAGGTTCGCCATCTCTGGCCTAGGCTATAAGAAAAGTGCCAAGACCCTAAACTGAGCTGCAGCACGGTGGCCAAGACCATACAGCGGTTTGACAGGACAGATTCCACTCAGAACAGGCATCGCCACGGTCCACCAAGGAGGTTGAGTGCACGTGCTCAGCGTCACATCCAGAGGTTGTCTTTGGAAAATAGACATGAGTGCTGCCAGCATTGCTGCAGAAGTTGAAGGGGTGAGGTCAGTTTGTCAGTGCTCAGACCATACGCCGCACACTGCATTAAATTGGTATGCATGGCATCCCAGAAGGAAGGCTCTTCTACAGATGATGCACAAGAAAGCCCGCAAACAATTTGCTGAAGACAAGCAGACTAAGGACATGGATTACTGGAACCATGTCCTGTGGTACGATGAGACCAAAATAAGCCTATTCAGTTCAGATGGGGTCAAGCGTGTGTGACGAGTACACAGTGAGTGACGAGTACAAAGACAAGTTAGTCTTGCCTACAGTGAAGCATGGTGGTGGGAGTGTCGTGGTCTGGGGCTGCATGAGTGCAGCTGGCACTGGGGAGCTACAGTTCATTGAGGAAACAATGAATGCCAACATATACTGTGACATACTGAAGCAGAGCATGATCCCCTCCCTTTGGAGACTGGGCCGCAGAGCAGTATTCCAACATGATAACGACTCCAAACACACCTGGAAAAATGACCACTTTCTTGCTAAATAAGCTGAGGGTAAAGGTGATGGACTGGCCAAGCATGTCTCCAGACGTCTCCAGACCTAAATCCTATTGAGCATCTGTGGGGCATCCTCAAACTGAAGGTGGAGGAGCGCAAAGTCTCTAACATCCACCAGCTCTGTGATGTTGTTATAGAGGAGTGGATGAGGACTCCAGTGGCAATCAGTTAAGCTCTGGTGAACTCCATGCCCAAGAGGGTTAAGGCAGTGCTGGAAAATAATAGTGGCCACACAAAATATTGACACTTTGGGCCCAATTTGGACATTTTAACTTAGGAGTGTACTCACTTTTGTTGCCAGCGGTTTAGACATTAATGGCTGTGTATTGAGCTATTTTGAGGGGACAGCAAATTTACACTGTTATACAAGCTGTACACTCACTACTTTACATTGTAGCAAAGTGCTATTTCTTCAGTGTTGTCACATGAAAAGATATAATAAAATATTTACAAAAATGTGAGAGGTGTACTCACTTTTGTGAGATACTGTATATATATATATATATATATATATATATATATATATATATATATATATATATTTACTCACACATGCATATTACTCTAAAAGTACTTTTGGTTAACCATTTAAGGACCAAGCCTATTTATTTTTTTGACACGTTTTGTAAGTAAAAATCTGTATTTTTTTCTAGAAAAAACCTTAGAACCCCCAAACACTATATATATATATATATATATATATATATATATATATATATATATATATTTTTTTTTTTTAGTAAAGACTCTGGAGAAGAAAATGGCGGTCATTGAAATATTTTTGGTCGTACGGTATTTGCCTTTCAAATGCAATTTCTTTGGAAAAAATGCACTTCACTGAATTTTAAAAAACTAAACAGTAAAATTAGCCCAATTTTTTTGTATATTGTGAAAGATGATGTCACGCTGAGTGAATAGATACCTAACATGTTATGGTTTAAATTTGCGCACACTTGTGGAATGGCAACAAACTATATTCCTTAAAATCTCCATAGGCGATGCTTCAAAAATTTGTAACGGTTACCAGTGTAGAGTTACAGAGGGGGTCTTTTGCTAGAATTATTGCTCTTGCTCTGATGATCGCAGCGATACCTCACATGTGTGATTTGAACACCATTTACATTTGCAGGCGTGACTTACGCATGTTTTTCTTTTTTTGGTGCGCGAGCTCACAGGGACGGAGGTGCTTTACATATTTTATTTTATATTTAGCACTGTTTCTTAACAAAAGAAATAAAAAAACATTGAATCACTTTTATTGCTGTCACAAGAAATGTAAACATGTAAATAGACCCCAAACTCCTACAATGCACTTCAAAGTATTCAAAACGCTGAAATCCGCATTTTTTTAGTACTGTCAGTTTTTTTCAATCTGCGCTGTTAGCAGCCGAGTAAACAGGAAGTGATGTTGTGACGTCGCTTCTGGGTTACTTGATCGGAGACCCGATCAAAGCCGAATCCGGCTTAGTTCAGGACTCTAACCAGCCAGGAGAAGTGGCGGCTGGTTGCTCGGGTCTCCCGGTGGGTCAGGAGACTGGGGCAGAGCGGTGGAAGACAGCAGCATGGGGGGTACATCCCCTACCGCTCACTGGAATAACGGCCGAGTGGCTGCTGAGCTGCATCGGTTCTTATCACCAGAAATCTGACCTCTAAAAAACAGTACCAGGTTGATACCTCTAGCTGCAGGCATCACCCCCTGTACAACCACTTCTTCAAGCCAACGTACAGGTACGCCGCTTTGCGGGAAGTGGTTAAGGTTGCAGGGGAGCCTTATTAGTAGTTAGGCCTGTTGCATGTGTCCATATGTGATTCATCTGGTCTGAGGGAGTGTCCCCACTGTATCCAATAGGGGAGCCTATTGGACAGTGGAGGAAACCCAGCCAGTGACACACAGGTTTTTTTGACTGTCCCAGTGGGTAGGCACAACAGTGGTGCATCCTGGGATATGTTATAAAAGCCATGGGCACATGTGACAGGGTGTCTTTGGGCGGGAAGCCAGGTCCCAGGAGGAGGGTGACGGCTGTCTCTCCTCCTGTTGCTGAGGAAGGTGGTCAAAGGCGGTCGGCCTTGTGGACCAGAAGTGTGGAGCTGAGCCAGGAGGTCCAGTGGATGCTGACTAGGGAGTTGGAGGCAGAGCGACCCAGGGAAAAACAGTGTCCGTGTGAGTAATGGGAAGCTTGCCTGGGGTCTGCCCAGGAAAGGGACCACTCCAGTAGGGTGTCTGTGGACAGGAGGGTGCCAAGTTAAACCCTGAAGAGGAACCTAAACGAGAATACATATACTTTATCTTCACTTCAGTGGCAAGGTGAAGCAGCAGCCTTGCCGCATTCTACAGTCAGTTGTCCTCAGGAATTGTGCATAGTTCAAGTTGGAGTATCCCACTCATCCCTTCTCCCATCCAAGTTCCAAAATAAAACACAAAAAAAACCCAAATTTCCTGGACTGTTCATTGTCTGAGCCACGTACTTTTAATGCTATGTATCTGCTGTCAGTTGCTAATGGTAATCCAGGGGGACCCAAGAAGTGTAATTCTCAGCAGTTCCTTAGGGGGCAGTGCTACACTATATTACCAAAAGTATTGGGACGCCTGCCTTTATTAGCACATGAACTTTAATGGCATCCCAGTCTTAGTCTGTAGGGTTCAATATTGAGTTGGCTCACCCTTTGCAGTTATAACATCTTCAACTCTTCTGGGAAGGCTGTCCACAAGAGTGTGTCTATAGGAATATTTGACCATTCGTCTAGAAGCACATTTGTGAGGTCAGGCACTGATGTTGGATGAGAAGTCCTGGTTCGCAGTCTCTGCTCTAATTCATCCTAAAGGTGTTCTATCGGGTTGAGGTCAGGACTTTGTGCAGGCCAGTCAAGTTCCTCCACCTCAAACTCATTCATCCATGTCTTTATGGACCTTGGTTTGTGCACTGGTTATAATATTTTGTTGGAGAGGGGGTTATGGTGTGGGGTTGTTTTTAAGGGGTTGGGCTTGGCCCCTTAGTTCCAGTGAAGGGAACTCTTAAGGTGTCAGCATACCAAGACATTTTGGACAATTTCATGCTCCCAACTTTGTGGGAACAGTTTGGGGATGGCCCCTTTCAACATGACTGCACACCAGTGCACAAAGCAAGGTCCATTAAGACATGTATGAGCGAGTTTGGGGAGAAGAAACTTGATTGGCCTGACAGAGTCCCGACCTCAACCCGATAGAACATCTTTGGGATGAATGAGAGTGGAGACTATGAGCTATTTTGGAGTCATATACGCTTTGGAGAGGTAATTAGAAAACATTATTACAAAACAGTATGACTTCACTTGATGCATGCTTGTTCTAGATCAGTGATTTAGAAAGTATTGAAACCAGTGATGGCCAGAAAGCTTGGATTTTTCAAAAGGAATCATTTCAACTTTAGTATTTCTACTAGTATAGAATTCCTTAAACAGATCTTGGATTTATATACAGTATCTACCTGCCAAAACAGGGGTTAAATGAACATTTTCCATGACACTCTGGATCATACATGGAATTCAATAGATTTTTTCTTTAGTATCATAACTTTTCATATAGAATAACAGCTCATTTTAACATTTTGATGCATACAAGGCAGGCCATTTGCAGATGACCACTTATTGTAGATCTCCGCCCTAATGTTTCTTATTTGAACTTTAAGTAAGGAACTTTGAAATTACAATGACTTCAAATGAAGCTGCACCCAAAAGGGGAAGTTTCGCTTTAAGCACTCCTCCCCCTTCTCTGTAATTGTATTTGTGGGGGGGGGGGGGAGGGGGGTGCACTTAGTTTTGACAGGTACTTGCTCCCACTCCTGCTTGGATCGCCTGGGCGATCTGAGCAGAAGTTCTCCTTGCCCCCTCCCTCTCTGGAGTCTTCTGGGACACGTCACATGTCCCAAAAGACTGCCGAACCATCCAAGCGGGGCAGCCGGATGCCCGCAGTTGAAATCCTGGCTCTGTGAAGAGCAGAGGGAGAGAAGCAACGGTTTGGGTGACCACATCGCTGGATCCTGGGACAGGTGAGTGTGCGTATTAAAAGTCAACAGCTTTTTGTAGCTGCTGACTTTTATTCAACACAAAAATGACTGGAAAATGACACAAAAATGACTGGAGCTCCGCATTAATTAATTGTTAAGCAGAAAGAAGAGTCAATTTACTTTTCCTATTCATTTTGCTTGCAGCTAGAATCTTTATTCTTATTCTAGTGGTTCAGCACATCTTAAACTACTTCTGTATCAACTGTCCAACAGACCCTACCAATATATTTGAATAAACTTAAACTCAAATGGACAGATACTAAAATAAGTATCTTTGGTGTTATTTATTTTCTTTAATCCCTTTAAACTCATCAATCTCGCAGTTTCTGTTGCATCCTTAAATTACCTTCCACATTTCCTAGGCAGGTGAATGGCCTATACTCCATAGAATCCTACCATGACAGCTGTAGCTTGTTGTGAATGTCAGTGTCCTGAGTATTAATTACACTATCCTCCTCTCCCCTTAAATTTCTTTTTCTAGTATGGCTTATGAAAAAAATTGTTCTACTTATGGTATCCTACCCAAATCAAGTTTCACAAAGTGTTTTCTAAAGGACAAATGCTTCTCTTTGACAATAAATGACTCACACGCAAATAGGAGAGCAAAAGATCTGTGGGGCAGCCAGCTAGGAAACAGCCTAAATCCTCCAAAAGCAGCACAAATCAAACATAATAAACAATTCATGCAATGCGCACAAATCCTTTGTGAAAAAATTAACTTATAAAAAATAAATTACATAGATAACAAAAAAAAAATACATTCACTGCAGATTGCCAGCTGCATGTTGCTTCAGTGTTACTAATGCAGTGCAAGCATGTGTGTGCCTAATGACAGGTACAATAAGAGCAGGGGGAGGAAGAGGAGCACTAATCAACTTAACACAAACAGGCTGGGCCCTGACCACTGGCAACAAGCCTGTATGTAATATTAAAACATACTGATGACAGTGCACACTCCATAGCAATGCCACTGTACTAGTGACGTCACCTTCTGCCTATACCAACATATTTTGATTGGCAACTGCAAATTTTTCTAGTCAGGGTCACTGCTCTCTTTATATACTCTCCTCTTCAACTTCATCTTCCTCTTCCACTTCATCTATTAATAAACCCTACACTGCCCAAATGACTGCAACAGGCAAACAAATCATCTAGGAAAACCTCATATAATAATGCATTTATATAAAATAATAACATTTGATAAAAAGTGG